>NC_091957.1:55407053-55422053 GCF_031021105.1 Erythrolamprus reginae
TGCTTGACAGACCTATGGAAATGACATGCTATTAACTGACTGCGCACCAACTCACAACATTTGTGGAGTTTTTAGAAACATAGAAACATAGAAGACTGACGGCAGAAAAAGACCTCATGGTCCATCTAGTCTGCCCTTATACTATTTCCTGTATTTTATCTTAGGATTGATATATGTTTATCCCAGGCATGTTTAAATTCAGTGACTGCGGATTTACCAACCACGTCTGCTGGAAGTTTGTTCCAAGGATCTACTACTCTTTCAGTGAAATAATATTTTCTCATATTGCTTTTGATCTTTCCCCCAACTAACTTCAGATTGTGTCCCCTTGTTCTTGTGTTCACTTTCCTATTAAAAACACTTCCCTCCTGGACCTTATTTAACCCTTTAACATATTTAAATGTTTCGATCATGTCCCCCCTTTTTCCTTCCGTCCTCCAGACTATACAGATTGAGTTCATGAAGTCTTTCCTGATACGTTTTATGCTTAAGACCTTCCACCATTCTTGTAGCCCGTCTTTGGACCCCTTCAATTTTGTCAATATCTTTTTGTAGGTGAGGTCTCCAGAACTGAACACAGTACTCCAAATGGGGTCCCACCAGCGCTCTATATAAGGGGATCACAATCTCCCTTTTTGATGCTCTTTGGGCATGGTTGTTGGCTTGCAGACCTTGAATTACCCAAATTAGGTAACATCATAACAGAAACTACCCTATTTTTCAGTGTATAAGACTCACCTTTTTCCTCCCTAAAGAGGCTGATAATTTGGGTGCGTCTTATACTCTGGATATATTTTTTCAGTTGCTAACAATCTTCCCAGCTCTTACCTTGCAGGCTCTTTCATTGTTTCTCTCTGTGAAGAATGTTTTCCAAACCCTACGTCTTTGCAGGGTTTTTTTTTCACTACTCTAACTTGCTCTGAGTAAGTTTCTTTCCAGCCCTAAGCAGGTGCTAACAATGTTCCCAGCTTTTACCGGCTTGCAAGCTCTTTCATGTTTACTCCCTGCCAATAATGTATTCCAAACTCTGTCTTTGTAGTATTTTTTTTCATCGCTTTATTTGCTCGAGATGTTTCTTTCTAGCCCTAACCAGGTGCTACTAATGTATCCAAGCTCTTTCATTGTTACTCTCTGTGAATAATGTTTTCCAAGCCCTAAGTCTTTACAGGTTTTTTCCCCATTGCTCTAACTTGCTCCAAATGTTTCTTTCCAGCCCTAACCAGGTGCTAATCATGTTCTCAGCATTTACCCACTTACCAGTTCTTTCATTGTTACTCCCTGCAAAGAAGAACGTTTTCCAAACCCTAGCTCTTAGCCTAGGTGGTGCAATGTTTAAAGCGCACCACTGCAGGCTACTTCAGCTAACTGCCAGCTGTAGTTCAGCAGTTCAAATCTCACCACCGGCTCAAGATTGACTCAACCTTCCCTCCTTCCGAGGTGGGTCAAGTGAGGATCCAGATTGTTGGGGGCAAGAGGCCGACTCTGTAAACCGCTTGGAGAGGGCTGTAAAGCACTGTGAAGCGGTATATAAGTCTAAATGCTGTTGCTTTTATCTTTCTTGGATGAGAAGTGAAATGTTTTCAAGGAAAAAACAAAGAAATTCCATTTGTCTCTTAGAGAAAACCATGGACCTGAATGTCTTCAAATCTCTGTAGACATCATCCAGTTCATACAGCTACAATCATGATGGTTTGACATCAAATTATGGAGCCATTTTTTACATGCTCTAAGTGGTTTCGGCTAAAGCCAACTGGATAGTTAACCAAAGAGAAAAGCAGAGAAAGGTCAAACGTAGAATATATTTACTTGGGATTTATTGTTGTGTTTTATCTTTTTTACACCATAAATGCAGAATGAAATGATTCCTCCTTGCCACTCCAACAAGAGAAAAGGAAGTTGATTGGCAACAGAGGGTGGGTTTAGAAAAATCCAACCTCATAAAATGTTTACATGCATTTTTATTAGTTGCTTAATGTTTCAAAGGCCCTCAAGACATAATGAATTTTTTAAATGGAAAGGGAGGGGGGGAAGGAGATGTCCTTGCAAGTAGTTTTATAGTAAAGAGCTGTAACCAGTGAATAAAGAAATGATGCTATTGACAAAGCATTAAGGGTCAGAATGGAGACGAAGCTGTTTGTAAGGAGAAGGAAGACAAATCTAGCTACGAAGGGAGAAGAAGGGAGATTAAAATGTTACACCGCATAACATTCCCTAATACAACAAGATAAGAATGCAGATTGCCATCAGAAGAAATACGGCGAGGGGTAAAATGATGTTTTGGAAAATTATTTTATGAATAGCTTGTTGCAAAGAGCCATACCACTTATTTCCATCCATCTTTGGATTCCGTTTGATGCACTTTGATGTATTGTGGGTTTTTCCCCCCATCCTTCCATTTTTCTTCCCGCCGCTATAAAAAACAGATTAGAGCCAATAAATCATTATGGCACGGATCAGCTTAATTTCCATCCGGCTCTACAATCAGTTCACATCTCTGCAAACTAGGAGAGAAAGAATGCAGCAGGGCTTGGAAGGAAGAGTGGATTTGGCCACACCCAACTTGCAGGTCCCAACCCATTAACCTACTTGTGACATGGGTGTAATTATATCTGTGTGTAGTAAATGCACACCAAAGAATGTTGATAATGACATTTGCTATTTTAAAAATACAATAAATAGCTTTGAAAAGAGAGATCAGATGCACCCAAAAGTGAAGATGGTGTTATTTAAAGGTTACCGCAGTCTTAAAAATGAGTTTAGTTCTGACTCTCAGAGCCTGGGGGGAAGGAAGGAAGGAAAAGAAGGGAAATAGAAGGAAAAGAAAGGTCAAAGGGAGGGGGGGAGAAGGAAGGAAGGAAAAAAGGAGGAAAGGGAAGTAAGGAGGGAGGGAAGAAAAGAAGGAAAAAGAGAAGGAAAGGAAAAGAGAAAGAAAATGAAAGGAGATGAAAGGAGGGAGGGATGAAGGAAGGAAGGAGGGAAGGAAGGAAAAGAAGGGAAATAGAAGGAAAAGAAAGGTCAAAGGGAGGGGGAGAAGGAAGGAAGGAAAAAAGGAGGAAAGGGAAGGAAGGAGGGAGGGAGGAAAAGAAGGAAAAAGAGAAGGAAAGGAAAGGAAGGAGGGAGGAAGGAAAGGAAGGAGAAAGAAGGAAAGGAAAGGGGAAAGGAGGGAGGGAAAGAGGGAAAAAGAGAAGGAAAGGAAAAGAGAAAGAAAATGAAAGGAAATGAAAGGAGGGAGGGAGGATGAAGAAAGGGAGGGAGGAAGGAAGGAAGGAGGGAAGGAAGGAAAAGAAGGGAAAATAGAAGGAAAAGAAAGGTCAAAGGGAGGGGGGAGAAGGAAGGAAGGAAAAAAGGAGGAAGGAAGGAAGGAGGGAAGGAAGGAAAAGAAGGGAAAATAGAAGGAAAAGAAAGGTCAAAGGGAGGGGGTAGAAGGAAGGAAGGAAAAAAGGAGGAAAGGGAAGGAAGGAGGGAGGGAGGAAAAGAAGGAAAAAGAGAAGGAAAGGAAGGTGGGAGGAGGGAAAGGAAGGAGAAAGAAGGAAAGGAAAGGGGAAAGGAGGGAGGAAAAGAGGGGAAAAGAGAAGGAAAGGAAAAGAGAAAGAAAATGAAAAAAGATGAAAGGAGGGAGGGAGGGTGAAGGAAGGGAGGGAGGAAGGAAGGAGGGAAGGAAGGAAGGAAAAGAAGGGAAAATAGAAGGAAAAGAAAGGTTAAAGGGAGGGGGGAGAAGGAAGGAAGGAAAAAAGGAGGAAAGGGAAGGAAGGAGGGAGGGAGGAAAAGAAGGAAATAGAGAAGGAAAGGAAAAGAGAAAGGAAATGAAAGGAGGGAGGAATGAAGGAAGGAAGGAAGCTAGGAAGGAATTTTCTTGGGGCTCCCAACTTCAGATAAGATATGGACATTGACTCATGACCTTGATTCAAGGTTTCTGTTCGGTCTTCCTTTGCCAAAGCTCACGGATAATAGGAACAATAAGGACTTTATTAGTGTTTGCAAACATGTCCCAAGCGTTTTCCCCTTTTGCTGCATGAATAAATCAGGTCTGAATTTCAAGGCATGTGACAAGCATGTCCTTCTCGGCTTCCTCAATATGGCTTTCAAGAGACACCTCTCGTCACTGTGATTTACAGATTGGAATGGGAGAGAATTCTAAGCACCCGCGAAGACCAATGAAAGGCAGCAAGTACATTTCAACAGTGATTAGTTCTGTGCTGTGATTCTTCAAGTGGGCTGGCTCTTGGAGGATTGTGGAAAGGTGACCATAGGTTTGGAAAGGAACATTATCTGCCTCGTTATCTGAAAGATTTTTTAAAAATAAAAGTTCTTAATTTACTTTACAAGGATAGATGAGAGAGTGAGAGAGAGATGGGTGGGTAGATAGATGGATGGATGGATGGATGGATGGATGGATGGATGGATGGATGGATGGACGGATGGATGGATGGATTGATAGATAGATAGTGTTCTGTCGAGCTCTCTAGTAGAATCCTCCCAAAAATTCACAGGTACAAATTTCAGACACACACACACGTTTGAAAATTCAAAACAATGATCTTTATAATGAAAATTCACTTAAACCAAGCCCTCTTTTGGTATAGCAAAGAGCACTGGTCTCCAAACAAACTGGTAATTTGTACAAGTCCCTTATCAGTTCTGTGATACTTAGCTTGCAGCTGTGAGGCAATTCACAGTCCTTCTTTCACAAAGTGAAACACACTTTGCTCTGGTTTAGTTTCAAAGCGGGGAAAAATCAGCACACAAAAGGTCAAAGTCAGCAAAGCAGTCACGAAACACAACGATCAGATAATCCTCCACAATTGCCAAACCCATAGGCTGCTCTTTATAGCAGCCTCACTAATGACCACAGCCCCACCCAACCCCAGGTGGCCTCATTTTCTTTGATAATAATCTCTCAGTTGTTGCTGCCTATGCATCGCTCTCCACATGTGTGGCTGTATCATTAACTCTTGTTCTGAATCCAAGGAGGAGCTAGATAATTGATCTCCTTCTGAGCTGTCTGCCACACTCTCCTCCTCCCTGTCACTCATGTCTTCTTGGTCAGAGGAGCCTTCATCAGCAGTTTCCACCGGGGGAAAAACAGGCCTGCAGCATGTGGATGTCTCCCCCACATCCACAGTCCTTGGGGCAGGAGCTGGGCCAGAGCTAACCACAACAGATAGATAGATAGATAGATAGATAGATAGATAGATAGATAGATAGATAGATAGATAGATTATAGATAGATAGATAGATAGATAGATAGATAGATAGATAGATAGATAGATGATGGATGGATGGAGATAGATAGATAGATGGACAGATGGATAGATGGATAGATAGATGGATGGATGGAGGGACAGACAATTGAAGAAACTTCTTGGCTGAGAAGCAAAATGTCTTCAAAGAAAAAAAGTCCAGTTCCCTTTTGAAAAAGCACTGTTGAGATATCCATGAACCAGATAGACAGAGATAGGTAGATAGATAGGTAGCTAGTTGATAGAAAGAAATAGGTAATATTATATATTACTATTATCTATCTATCTCTTTTCTCTATCTCTCTCTTTCCATCTCTCTCTCTTTCTCTCTCTTTCTCTCTCCCCATCTCTCCATCTCTTTCTCCATCTCTTTTTCTCTCTCTCTCTCAGATTTCATTTCTCCAAAATTCTTGTTTCTCAGGTCACATGTCCAACCCTGAATTCTTTGCAATAGTGAAAGCTTAGGTTTCAGTTTTTCTCTTCCCAGCCTCCTGAACTTTGATATTTAGCAGTGTCACTGGTTTAATGAGAAAATGCATGCATGAATGTCATTGATACAACTTAGCTAGAGGACACTCATCCGACATAAAGCCGGGTGCGATTTTTGTATCATCGTGGCAATTGATAAAAAGAGGACTAGAAAGTCAAACGGAGGTTTATTGCAACTACGGAGAAAGTCGTCAGCGTGGGAACTTCCAATGAAGCATTTACACATTCCATTCATGCGCTGGACCGTCTGTAGGAAAACTGAGATCCTCTTTTGGCCTTAGCCATGTTTCCATGGTGATCACTCTAGCAAGTGCAAAGGAGAACGATGTGCTGTAAACACCACCATCACAGAGGTCAACATGGGGTGGAAAAGGATGGAAGATCGGGAAGAAGGGACTCAAGTTTCATAGCAATGCCCCACGTTCATTTATTGGATGTAGGTTCAAGACTAAATCAGGAAAGAAACACATGCTCAACCTGGTTTCAATCATTTTCTTCTCTTGGTGTGTTTTTTAGAACCAGTAGGAAACAAGTTTGAGCTGATGATATAATTCTCAGTGATCTAGAAGTAAGGACATATTTTGGGGGGCATTGTTTCCCAGACTAAAAAGTGTTTTGCCTGGTGTGAGAGCTGAGTAGCAAGGAAAGACAAAATCACACACAAAACCGGAACACCCGAATGCAATGCCTTACAAATTGGCTGGGAACCACAATTGCACGGTGTGATTGGATTGTTTGATTGAGTAATACATTGGGTTTTTAGCTGTAGTTTTTAAAATGTATTTTGAATAGGAAAGTGAACCCAAGAACAAGGGGGCACACTCTGAGGTTAGTTTGAGGAAAGATCAGAAGCAGCGTGAGAAAATATTATTTGACCGAAAGAGGAGAAGATGCTTGGAACAAACATACAGCAGACGTGGTTGATACATCCACAGTCACTGCATTGAAACATGCCTGGGATAAACATAGATCCATCCTATAGAAGGAAGGAAGGAATGAGGAAGGAAGGAAAGAAAGAAGAGAAGGAAGGAAAGAAGGGAGGGAAGAAAGAAAGAGAAAGAAGGAAGGAAGATAGGAAGGAAGGAAGGAAGAAAGAGAAAGAAGGAAGGAAGATAGGAAGATAGGAAGGAAGGAAGGAAGGAAGGAAGGAAGGAAGGAAGGAAGGAAGGAAGGAAGGAAGGAAGAATCCACAGTCACTGAATTTAAACCTGCCTGGGATAAACATATATCCATCCTAAGACAAAATACAGGAAATAGCATAAGGGCAGGCTAGATGGACCAGGAGGTCTTTTTCTGCTGTCAATCTTCTATATTTCTATGTTTTTAGATATGAATTCAAGACGGGTTGGGGATTAAAAATGGTAACCTGGTTATCACGTGTTTAGCTACTGACTCTGCTTCCTAATGCTAATTTATTTATTTATTTATTTATTTATTTTATTTTTTTATTATTTAGATTTGTATGCCGCCCCTCTCCGTGAACTCGGGGCGGCTCACAACAGGCATGAACAAATCGGATATTTTATCCCACCTTGGACTGGGCTACAAATCAAATAACAGAAGTCTCAAAGGGGGACCCAGTTCCCTGAAGACATGGAAGCTTATTTACTGAATCTGCTTCTGAGAAATCAATATAATCTCGATCACTCATCTTAATGGATCATCTGACACCTCCTGCAGGCTAAATGAAAGATGATTTGAAGAACTGGAATAATGACTTGGGAAACGTTTCAGCCAGCAGGAGCTCAGAAGGCACCGACATTTCTTATTGTTCTTAACTGGATGTCCTGCGTATGAAATCTTCCTTGAGTATTTGTTGGAGATTTATTCCTTCTTCTCTTAGTCTTTTGAGTATTTATTTATTTATTTATTCATTTGTCCAATACACAGATACCATAGGAAGAAAAATGGACATGTGATAATATAAAAGAGGGTGAAAGTGAACTTAGAGGAGAGGATATATGAAAGGAAGAGAATATATAAGATAGGTGAAAGAAAAGAAAGACAATTGGACAGGGGACGAAAGGCACACCAGTGCACTTATATACGCCCCTTACTGGCCTCTTAGGAATCTGGAGAGGTCAATCGTGGAGAGTCTAAGGGAGAAGTGTTGGGGGTTAGGGGTTGACACAATTGAGTCCGGTAATGAGTTCCACGCTTCGATAACTCGATTGCTGAAATCATATTTTTTACAGTCAAGTTTGGCGCGGTTCGTATTAAGTTTGAATCTGTTGCGTGCTCTTGTGTTGTTGCGGTTGAAGCTGAAGTAGTCATTGACTGGTAGGACATTGCAGCATATGATTTTGTGGGCAATACTCAAATCGTGTTTTAGACACCGTAGTTCTAGGCTTTCTAGGCCCAGGATTGTTAGTCTATTTTCGTAGGATATTCTGTTTCGAGTGGAGGAGTGAAGGGCTCTTCTGGTGAAATATCTTTGGACATTTTCAAGGGTGTTGATGTCTGAGATGTGATATGGGTTCCAGACAGATGAGCAATAGTCTAGGATGGGTCTGGCAAAAGTTTTGTAGGCTCTTGTGAGTAGAGTGAGATTGCCTGAGCGAAAGCTGCGTAGGATCAGGTTAACAACTCTAGAGGCTTTTTTGGCGATATTGTTGCAGTGGGCTTTAGCACTTAGGTCATTCGATCTTAGTATTCCAAAGTCTTTTACAGAATGTGGGTTAGCAGTGAGAGATTGTTTATTCAGTTCGTATGTGCGGTTAGGATTCTTTTTGCCAATGTGGAGGGTAGAGCATTTGTTGGTTGACATTTTAAGTTGCCAGACCAGTCTGAGACAAAGTCCAGGTCTTTTTGGAGAGTGAGTGTGTTGTCAGTGGTGTTGAAAAGTTTCACATCGTCCGCAAAAAGAACACAGTTGCTTTCGATATGGTCACAGAGGTCATTGAAGTAGAGAATGAAGAGAGTAGGACCAAGTACGCTTCCCTGAGTATGTGTAGTTTGAAGAAGTATTGGAATTCATCAAAACCTAGGTGGGAGAAACACATTTTCAATCTAGAAGTTTCCCTACCCCTCCTTTCTTCCCAAGCTGACAAAATTATCCTCCTTTTGATAGACATCATTAAGGCCCTTTCATTTGAAATAGCAACTTCTCCTTCTTCTTCAAGCATAGCATTATGGTTTGGGTTTTTTTTTGTTCCTAAATCCCCATTCATTCCTTTTAATGTGATTTTTCTTGAAACTGTCATGCAACGCAGAGATCCTCTTTGTTATTTTCCTTTGCCAATCTGAAAGTCGGCGTCGGGCATAGATAATGCTGTTTTATTCTTCTGACAACTATTCATTTCCAGGGTGGCTTGCAGATGTGTGTGGACTCACGGATGCAATCAAGCCACATTTAAAACACAGCCTCATTTTTCGAGGTTTGATTGACACCACGGCATCCTATCTCTCTCTCATGCAAAGTGTAATTAGCACCTATGCAGAAAATCAATAAGCTAAGTTCACCTCTGTCGGACAGGTGCTGATTGCATTATCTATGACATCTCCCCAGTGATGGGCTCCTACAGGTACAGTCAGGTACGCAGAATGAAGTCAAGTTGGCCACCTTTAAGCCAGTCCCATGACCTTTAAATCATCCCTGCATTGGTTACCAATCAGTTTCCGGTCACTATTCAAAGTGTTGTTTATGACCTATAAAGCCCTTCGTGGCATCGGACCAGAATATCTCCAGGACCGCCTTCTGCCGCACGAATCCCAGCGACTGATTAGTGTTTTTGATAGGAAAGTGAACCCAAGAACAAGGGGGCACAATCTGAGGTGAGTTGGGGGAAAGATCAGAAGCAACGTGAGAAAATATTTGACTGAAAGAGTAGTAGATGCTTGGAACAAACTTCCAGCAGACATGGTTGGTCAATCCACAGTCTATGAATTCAAACATGCCTCGGATAAACATAGATCCATCCTAAGATAAAATACAGGAAATAGTATAACGGCAGACTAGATGGACCAGGAGGTCTTTTTCTGCCGTCAATCTTCTAGGTTTCTATGTTTCTATATGCCACCTGTGGCATGTGTATCATAGGTTTGCCGCCCCGAGTTTTCGGAGAGGGGCGGCATACAAATCTAATAAATAACATAGAAACATAGAAACATAGAAACATAGAAGACTGACGGCAGAAAAAGACCTCATGGTCCATCTAGTCTGCCCTTATACTATTTCCTGTATTTTATCTTACAATGGATATATGTTTATCCCAGGCATGTTTAAATTCAGTTCCTGTGGATTTACCAACCACCTCTGCTGGAAGATTGTTCCAAGGATCTACTACTCTTTCAGTAAAATAATATTTTCTCATGTTGCTTTTGATCTTTCCCCCAACTAACTTCAGATTGTGTCCCCTTGTTCTTGTGTTCACTTTCCTATTAAAAACACTTCCCTCCTGAACCTTATTTAACCCTTTAACATATTTAAATGTTTCGATCATGTCCCCCCTTTTCCTTCTGTCCTCCAGACTATACAGATTGAGTTCATTAAGTCTTTCCTGATATGTTTTATTCTTAAGACCTTCCACCATTCTTGTAGCCCATCTTTGGACCCGCTCAATTTTGTCCATATCTTTTTGTAGGTGAGGTCTCCAGAACTGAACACAGGAGATTCCAAATGAGGTCTCACCAGCGCTCTATATAAGGGGATCACAATCTCCCTCTTCCTGCTTGTTATACCTCTAGCTATGCAGCCAAGCATCCTACTTGCTTTTCCTACCGCCCGACCACACTGCCCACCCATTTTGAGACTGTCAGAAATCACGACCCCTAAATCCTTCTCTTCTGAAGTTTTTGCTAACACAGAACTGCCAATGCAATACTCAGATTGAGGATTCCTTTTCCCCAAGTGCATTATTTTACATTTGGAAACAATAATAATAATAATAATAATAATAATAATAATAATAATAATAATAATTTATTAGATTTGTATGCCGCCCCTCTCCAAAGACTTGGGGCGGCTCACAACAAACTGCAGTTTCCATTGCTTTGACCATTTATCTAGTATTATCAATAATAATAATAATAGTAATCATAGATATAGCCTTACCTCTAGTAAAGATTTTCCCACATGTTCAACCCTGCCCAGCTTCTTCCCTTGGGGTTGGTATGAATGCCATCACTTAATTCTCCTAATAGTAACATCATGAGCATTTGGTCTCCATCAGCTAGGCCGTCATTGGGCTCTTTTGACTGGAAAGCTTAACTGATTACAACAAAGATTAAACCTGACAGATTTCAGCTTTGAGATTTACTGGTACCTGAAGTCAGGAGGGATTCCTCTCTCTCTAACACACACACACACAGAGTGGGGGGGAAAAGGCCATTAAAGATTTTTCTGGAGCTTACAAGTTTCAAGGGAGCCCACCGCATAATTGCATTTCAACTTTAGATGAATATCGGTCAGGAAAGAACCGTAAATATAGACACTTGGATGTATATTTGTGTGCGTTTGTGATCATTAGGTGTCCAAAACAGACAAGGGAATAGAAACCATTAATTGTGGAAAAATTGCTTCTAAAGCTACATCAGCCCTCATGATTTAAGGAGAGATCTTGAAGGCCATAAAAAGGGCTGAAAACTCAAGCCAGGTATAAGATATGGTTCCGGGGACATTCTTGCAGTTTGCTACTTTACTAAGCATTCCATTTAAACGTTTGGCCCTAAAATTACTTAAGAGGATAAATAACACTAGATCACTTGTGCAAAACATTCTGGGGCCACATATCGACAGTCGCTGATCGTATGTGTTAGGGGGGATGAAGTGTAAAGAGGGGGTGGCCCCCCAGGTGGAAAGGGGTGAATTCTAGAGGAATAAGAGGCAACGGAGCTCAGATATTGTATATGAAACAAAGGAGGTGAAGACAGCTCCTCCCAAATAGTTCCCAAAGTAGATGCAGATATAGTTGTGCCCAATAATGGACAGCCAAAATCTTTACTGCCACACTGTGGGTGTGGCTTATTTTGTGGGTGTGGCTTGGGTAGGAGCGGCTTGCCGGCCATGTGACCAGGTGGGAGTGGCTTGAGTTCGCAACTTGGGCGTCCTCCTCGATCCACAGCTAACATTAGAGCACCATCTTTTAGCTGTGGCGAGGAGGGAGTTTGCCCAGGTTCGCCTGGTGCACCAGTTGTGGTCCTATTTGGACCGGGAGTCACTGCTCACAGTCGCTCATGCCCTCGTCACCTCGAGGTTTGATTACTGCAATGCTCTCTACATGGGTCTACCTCTGAAAAGTGTTCAGAAACTTCAGATCGTGCAAAATGCGGCCGCGAGAGCTATCGTGCGGCTTCCAAGATCTGCCCACGTTTCGCCAACACTCCGCGGCCTGCACTGGTTGCCGATCAGTTTCCGGTGCTGGTAATGACCTATAAAGCCCTACATGGCATCGGACCAGAATACCTACGGGACTGCCTTCTGCCGCACGAATCCCAGCGGCCAATCAGGTCCCACAGAGTTGGCCTTCTCCGGGTCCCATCGACTAAACAATGCCATTTGGCGGAACCCAGGAGAAGAGCCTTCTCTGTGGTGGCACCAGCTCTCTGGAATCAACTCCCCCCCAGAGATTCAAATTGCCCCTACTCTTCCTGCCTTCCGCAAGATGTTGAAGACCTATCTATGTCACCAGGCATGGGGGGAATAACTATCTTGCCACCCCAGCACCACCTTTTTCTGACTGTAATATATGAGAATGGTGTGAATGTGTAGTAATGATAGTTTTTTTAATATTATGGGTTTTAAATTGTTTTTTAACTTATATTGGATTTGTACTTTGTATATTGTACTGCTGTTGTTGTGAGCCACCCCGAGTCTTCAGAAACAAATACAAATCTAATAAAACTTAACTTAACTTAACTTGAACAATCATCATTGTTCAAGTGAACTGTTAAGTCCTCGACTTACAACCTTACCAGTGTTGCTCACTGGGGTGAGAATTTGCTTCGTGTTTCCCGCGGTCTCCTTCCTGGGTTGCCCCCCCCCCACCTCATGCGAACGGGTGCTGCCAGAAGCATAAATGCTGCCGGCGCCGCTTTCACCCACGCCTTCTGCTTGCAGCCCAGGCAGGAGGTGGCCGCGTGAGGCTGGAGGGGAGCTGGGCAGGAGAGAAGGAAGTTCGTCCGAGGCCAGGAAGGAGGAAAGAGGAAAAAAGCAAGGAGCGCAGACGCAGCAGCAGGGAAAAAAAGGAGAGACAAGCTGAGACCACTAATCCAGGAAGTGACAGCTGCCAATCACCTGGAGCTGCATATACATCTTCTTTTCCGCCAGTGGAACTGTATTCCACCCTATCCTGCCGCTGCCCACCCCTGGTTGTGTCTTCAATCCGGCAAGATGGTGTCTGTAGGCGTGAAGACAATAACATTTCAATCTTCAAATCTCACGCAAGATTTGATGCCAACCTCTTCATTTGCTCCAAGCGGTTGAATCCGTTGAAACTGAAATGATATGACTCAAAAGCACCGATTTGGTCAGATGCACCAGATCAGTTTGGAAATGGATTAGAAGAGCTGATTTGAAATGCTGATTAGATCGAATGGCTTTCTAATTGAAATGATTTGATGCATCGTACCAAATGAAATGCTTTGAACCAAATAGAGCTTTCGATTGAAGCGTTGCGGGGCTCCAAATACATATTTTACATCAATCAGAATAGAGCTGAAAGGGACCTTATCCAGGTCCTTCTAATTCAACACCCTGCTCAAGCAGGAGACCCTATATCAGTGATGACGAACCTATGGCATGGGTGCCACAGGTGGCGCGCAGAGCCATATCTGCTGGCACGCAAGCCATTGCCATAACTCAGCTCCAACGTGCATGCCAGCTGATTTTGGGCTTCCACAGAGCCCCTGTCTGAACAACTACCACTGACACATACAGTGGCACCTCTACTTAAGAACTTAATTCATTCCACGACCAGGTTCTTTAAGTAGAAAGGTTCTTAAGCAATTTTTCCCATAGGAATCAATGTAAAAGCAAATAATGCTTGCAAACTCATTAGGAAAGAAATAAAACTCAGAATTTAGGTGGGACAAGGAGGAGGAGGAAGAAGAAGAGGACAGTCACTGCTAAAGGAAGAGGTAAGGTGAGGGTGTTGTGGTTCAGCCTGAGGCTGCTCAGGGACCAGCTGCGTCTCTGCTGGCTCCATGCACGGAGGAGCAGGACAGCAAAGAGGAGGGGGCTGAGCTGTCGGACGGGGGAGAGGACAGTCAGGAATGGCATGAGGAAGAACTGCATGAGAGCCCGGGGGGGGGGCCTCTCCCCAGCCAGTAGCTTGGAGTCATTAGGGGATGACGCATAAGCCGTCATTGACATGCGACAGAGACGTTCAGATCAGAGAAAGGAGCAATTAAAGAAGTATTATCAGCACTGAATTAGGAACAGCTGGGCTTTGGTGTGGTCCTCCTTAGCAGGGTTTAAAAGGCAGGTAAGCCCTTGAAGCCATGTGGAGTGTTATCAGTTGGAGTTACGGTGTCCTGCTTTGTTCTCGGCGTCTCTGTTCCTGGCTTGTGGCCCAGCAGTTTGGAAGACCCGTGGGAGGTGTAGGTCTGCTATCTACAGCCTCGTCTTGGCAGCAAGAATCCTGTATTGCTGCATGGACTTTTGCCTTCGTGGATATATCTGAAGATACAGCATTTTCCTGTTTGTAAGGACATTTTCTGTTACCTGTGTTTTTCTTGAATTTTATAAACTGTCTTTGCCTTTTACCAGTGTGTCTGGCTTCTCTTTTTGGGTTGGTATTGGCTTCTGGAGTGACCCAGACAGAACATATATATACTGGTTTAACACCAGTTTGTCTATTAGTTTCAGGTTTTTGGCAATTAGACTTGTAAGATTACTTATCTCCATTCATCCTTCTTCCAGGTTGTGTGGAATGGTTAGCCAATTATTGTTATCATTTGTTTATTTATAGTTTTTGTTATGTCGTTGTTATAATTTTTGGTATTGTTTTTGATTTAGCGATTTGTACCACCTGTCCCAGGTTTTGTAAAATTCTGTTTCTTCCTTATCTTATTCTTCATCCTGTTAGTGAGTTTTCTTTGAAAAGGTTCATTTGTGGATTACTTGCTATTTCTAATGACCTTGTTGTTGTCTCTTGCCCCCACCCAATTTCCCCCCCCCCAAACACCCTTTCCCCAATATAGTTGACTAAACTCTCCTGAATTTCTCCATTCCCCGAAGAGCTCTCTAATGAAAGTCAACACGAAGAAGCTTAAAAAGGCAATTATCGTAAATATTAAATAGCAGGTAAAAGACAGATGGGTTTATTCAGCC
>NC_091957.1:55424553-55584553 GCF_031021105.1 Erythrolamprus reginae
GCCACTCTCGAAGAGCTCCAGTGTTGCAGGAAACTGGATTATTCATTCTTTGAATGTGGAGATATATATATACTGCTCAAAATAAAAATAAAAACAAAGGGAGCACTCAAAACAGCACATCCTAGATCTGAATGAATGAAATGTTCTCATTGAATACGTTGTTCTGTACATAGTTGGATGTGCACAACAGCAGGTGAAATTGATGCTTCCTAAGTGGACAGTCTGATTGATTGATTGATTGATTGGTTGGTTGGTTGGTTGGTTGGTCGGTCGGTCGGTCGGTCGGTCGGTCGGTCGGTCGGTCGGTCTGTCTGTCTGTCTGTCTGTCTGTCTGTCTGTCTGTCTGTCTGTCTGTCTGTCTGTCTGTCTGTCTGTCTGTCTATCTATCTATCTATCTATCTATCTATCTATCTATCTATCTATCTATCTATCTATCTATTTATTTATTTGTATGCTGCCCCTCTCCGGAGACTCGGAGCGGCTAACAGCAACAATAAACAGTGTACAATAGTAGTCTAATACTAAAAACGATTAAAAAACTCATTAATATAAAAACCAAACATACATACAGACATACCATGCATAGAATTGCAAAGGCCTAGGGGGAAAGAGGATCTCAATTCCCCCATGCCTGACGGCAGAGGTGGGTTTTAAGTAGCTTACGAAAGGCAAGGAGGGTGGGGGCAATTCTAATCTCTGGGGGGAGTTGGTTCCAGAGGGCCGGGGCCGCCACAGAGAAGGCTCTTCCCCTGGGCCCCGCCAAACGACATTGTTTAGTTGATGGGACCCGGAGAAGACCCACTCTGTGGGACCTAACTGGTCGCTGGGATTCATGCGGCAGAAGGCAGTCCCGGAGATAATCTGGTCCGGTGCCATGAAGGGCTTTATAGGTCATAACCAACACTTTGAATTGTGATTGGAAACTGATCGGCAACCAATGCAGACTGCAGAGTATATGGGCATATTTGGGAATAATAATTTTAATAATAATAATAATAATAATAATAATAATAATAATAATAATATTTTTATTATTATTAGTAGTAGTAGTAATAGTAGTAGTAGTAGTAATAGTAGTAGTAGTAGTAGTAGTAGTAGTAGTAGTAAATATCCATCCATCCATACATACATACATACATACATACATACATACATACATACATATATACGTATATTTTGTCGAATCACCGTAGTATACCCAAATATGGGAGGAGCATACTTCTTTCTTTTTGGTTTTTGGTTGCTAGGAAAGGAAAATCTTTATTTATAGAAATTATTTTTCTTTTCCAAAACAAAAGCAAAGTGGGAAGATTTTCCCCGTGGTGGGGATGATGTTGAAAATGGCTAAAAATAGGTGATTTGGGGAGAGCCAGAAAGGTTACAATTTGTCTACTCCCACTTTCCGTTAGTTTAGAGGAGCACATTGTTCTACCAAGAGCAGAACGCTACTGTAGGTGTACGAGTGCGAGACTGTTTACATACATGCTACTCTTCAGAGAAATTATTTTGTCTCGGCCAATTCAGCAATGCACTCTGGAGACAACATACTATGGATACCAATCCTGAACCTGTCGCACAACTAATCTACTTTTTTTTCTTTTTCTTTTTTAACTCAACGGTGAGGAGAGGGTCAACCATTCTTCAGGTCAACACTGTCATTTTCCTCCCCTGTATTATTACAGCAGGAGAACGAGTTTTGCATTCATCAACCCCACTCTCCCTTCTACTTAAGGAGCCGAGGGAAAGGCTACACAATTTGAAAAGATGGTTTAAGTGGAGTTGAGGTGGCTCTTATATAGGCTTGGTAGAAAAGGTGGCACTTGAGCTTAGCTTGTAAGTACAGTGGTACCTCTACCTACAAATGCCTCTACTTACGAACTTTTCTAGATGAGCCTCCGAAACTTTAACCGGAAAAGGCAGGGAGAAGCCTCCGTGGGGCCTCTCTGGGAATCTCTTGGGAAGAAACAGGGCCAGAAAAGGTGAGGAGAAGCCTCCGTGGGGCCTCTCTGGGAATCTCCTGGGAAGAAACAGGGCCAGAAAAGGCGGGGAGAAGCCTCCATGGGGCCTCTCTGGGAATCTCCTGGGAGGAAACAGGGCCAGAAAAGGCAGGAAGAAGCCTCCGTGGGGCCTCTCTGGGAATCTCCTGGGAAGAAACAGGGCCAGAAAAGGCGGGGAGAAGCCTCGGTGGGGCCTCTCTGGGAATCTCCTGGGAGGAAACAGGGCCAGAAAAGGCAGGGAGAAGCCTCGGTGGGGCCTCTCAAGGAATCTCCTGGGAGGAAACAGGGCCTCCACCCTCCCTGTGATTTCCCCAATCGCACGCCTTATTTGTTTTTACATTGAGTCCTATGGGAAAAATTGCTTCTTCTTACAAACGTTTCTACTTAAGAACCTGGTCACTGAACGAATTAAGTTTGTAAGTAGAGGCACCACTACTTGTCAAAACAACTTTAGTCCTCTCCAGCCAGAATCAATACATTACCATGGTTAGTGTCCTTGTTGTTATGCTTCAAGGCAACATAATTTTGCATGCAACAAAGCTCTCCAGCAACAAGAGCTTCACTTCACCTCCAACTCTTTAGGTGTCTTCAGGTTTTGCCTTTGCTACTATTCATTACTCCAGCCAGCAGAGGTTGTTGTTCAATGCACATTCCACAGATAATGAATCATAATTTCAATTACCTCCTCCAAATTACTACCATTGGCTCTGCACTTATCAAAGGACAGGCTAGGCTGATTTAATTTGAGGAACTCAATACTCACAGAACAATTCAGAGCTCTGTTTGTTCATTATTAATTTTTTTTTTACTGAAAAAGGGTGGGGGACTCTCATGGATAATTGATCAAGTTTGCCTACGGAAGAGTCCAAACTAGGTCAGAAGAGAGGAGAATCCACAGAGATGGATATCTGCAAGGTTCAAAACCCATCCATTTCAACCAGGATCAGAGGTGGGATTTAGTAGGTTTTGGCCAGTTTTGGCGAACCAGGAGTGGAAATTTTGAGTAGTTCGGAGAATTGGTAAATACGGCCTCTTCAAGCCACACCCTCCAAGCCAAACCACGGCCACCAAGCCCTGCCCACAGTAAAAAGAAAATTGAATCCCACCACTGACCAGAAGATTCATCTTCTCACGGTCTTCAGTTTGGTTTGGTTTCAAGTCTGCTTCTTGTTTCTGTTTCATTTTTTGGAAAATCCCTACCGGTATTCCAGGATAGGGGGACAAGGGTCTTGTTCCGGCATCATTTTAGGATGAAAAGCACATTTGCTTAAACTTAAAGCCATCTGGCACACCAGCCACAATCACCTCCTGCATGTCGTAATAAAAACCGTGGAATTTGTGTCAAGCACACAAGGGCGTTGGAATATACAAGACCTTCCTTGGTCACATTGTCTTCCCACCTCCCATGGACACCCATAGTTCTTCTTAGTTTCTTCTTCTTCTTCTTCTTCTTCTTCTTCTTCTTCTTCTTCTTCTTCTTCTTCTTCTTCTTCTTCTTCCTCTCATTCTCCACCTTCTTGTTCTCCTCCTCCTCTCCTTCTTCTCCCTTATTTTCCTCCTCCTCTTCCTCCTCTTCCTCCTCCTCCTCCTCCTCTTCTTCTTCTTCTTCCTCTCATTCTCCACCTTCTTCTCCTCCTCCTCCTCCTCTCCTTCATCTCCCTTCTTTTCCTCCTCCTCCTCCTCCTCCTCTTCTTCTTCTTCCTCTCATTCTCCACCTTCTTCTCCTCCTCCTCTTCCTCCCCTTCGTCTCCCTTCTTTTCCTCCTCCTCCTCCTCCTCCTCCTCCTCCTCCTCCTCCTCCTCTTCTAATAGAATAAATAACAGAACTGGAAGATTTGAATGAAAAGAGTTTACATTTTGTTTAGCTCAATTCATCAATAAAACAATAAACAACCCTTGTCCAGAGCATTAAGACAACAAGCCAAGCCATTTTATCATAGTTTCTTTTCAGCTACATCTGTTAATAACAAAGAGATTATTTTGGAAATGATAAGCTAGAGATTTTATCACCCAAACTTTTGCTTAAGTTTCCTCTAAGTTTTTGGCGTGTTGGAAGCATTTGTGACTGGCCTGCCACTGCTAATTTCCAAAGAGGACCCTGATGTCAAAGTCCAAGTAAAGTCATTTTATAAATATATATTCTGCAATTATATCTTGCGTTGACATCTCGAGCCCAGAGGACTTTTGTGGAACAAGAGGGAGCTTGTTTGGGGCACAAGGGAATTAATGAGTTTTGATTAACCTAGCTAGCCTCTGGCTATTGTTCGCGAAATGAACAACACCAAAGTTCAGCTACAAGCTAATGCAATTAAGAAATGGCAGTAGGCATCGCTGAACTACATTCCAAAATATTGTACTATATTGTACAAAATATTGTATCTAATGACCTAAGTGTCAGAGCCCATTGTAACAACATTGCCAAAAAGGCACTAAGAGTTGTTAACCTAATCTTGTGTAGCTTCTTCTCTGGCAATATTAAACTGCTAGCCAGTGCATATAAAACATTTGCCAGACCAATCCTTGAATACAGCTCACCTGTCTGGAACCCGCACTAAATATCGGACATTAATACAATTGAGAGAGTCCAGAAATATTTCACAAGAAGAGTCCTCCACTCCTCTGCTCGCAACAGAATACCTTATTCCACCAGGCTTGAAATTTCGGGCTTAGAAAATGTAGAGCTGTACGTCATCTTGGAACTGATCTAAATGTAATTCATGAAATCATCTACCACAACGCACAAAGTGAGTGAGAAAGCCTGGCTGACAGCCAAGAAGACGTGGCAGACAGCCAGGAGGATGAGGCCACTGGTTCGCAGGACGCAGCAGACAGCCCAGGGGATTTGGCATGCAGTCCCTCAGACAGTCTTTCGTCCTTGGATTCCTCTGCAGCACAATTCATAGACATGCGTAGCAGAAGAGCGATGCAAAGGAGGGATCAATTGAAGGATTATTACAAGTCATCAGAGTAGCACCTGGTTTGGGTGTGGTTCTTATACTGAGGGCTGGGTGTGGTTCCCTTAATGAGGGCTAAAGGTATAAAAGGGAACAGAGGCACAAGGCAAACTGTGGCTGTTTATCTGTGTTATTTTGTGGTTCCTGCTCTGAAGTTTCTGTTCCGTGCTGTTGGAGTTTTCAACCCAGCTTTTTCAGACACGTGGGAGGTGAAACCTCTGGGACTTGCTGTTTTCTCCAAAGATTCAAAAGGACTCCTGAAACGTCTTTGCTCATTCCAGGTTGTCTTTGTTTGCTTTTTCCTGTGTTTTTGTATGCGGCTGAAGTAAGCCTTGCACTATCATTGTTTCCTGACACTAAGGACTGTTTTGAGTAACCCTTTTTTGTTTGTTTAATACAAGTTTGCTGATTAGCAGAGCACGTGTGTATTTGATTTCTTTTCCTTGGACTGTTACGCATTGCCTGAGCCAGTCAGGCAGAACAAGCAGGGGGTTGGACTAGAAGACCTCAAAGACCCCTTCCAACTCTGTTATTATATTATGTATTACATGGATTGTGTGTGTACATGCTTACTTCTCTTCTGTCATGTTCTCATCATGTGCTGTGCGAAATAATCAATAAACTTGTCAACTGCAGTGATTTGCTTAACCACCAATGGCAAAAGGGTTTAAAATCAGGTGTGACTCAACCACTTTGCTCCACAATTGATATTAGTAGTTTAGTTTAGTTTATTAGATTTGTATGCCGCCTCTCTCTGAAGACTCGGGGCGGCTCACAACATAATAATTGATTTAATTGATTGATTGATTGGATTTGTATGCCGCCCCTCTCCGGAGACTCGGGGCGGCTAACAACAATAATAAAACAGTATACAAAATAATCCAATACTAAAAACAATTAAATACCCCTTAATATAAAAAACCAAACATACATACAGACACACCATGCATAAAATTGTAAAGGCCTAGGGGGAAAGAATATCTCAGTTCCTCCATGTCTGATGGCAGAGGTGGGTTTTAAGAAGCTTACAAAAGGCAAGGAGGGTGGGGGCAATTCTAATCTCTGGGGGAGTTGGTTCCAGAGGGCCGGGGCCGCCACAGAGAAGGCTCTTCCCCTGGGTCCCGCCAAGTGGCATTGTTTAGTTGACGGGACCTGGAGAAGATCCACTTTGTGGGACATAACTGGTCGCTGGGATTCGTGCAGCAGGAGGCGGTCCCTGAGATAATCTGGTCCGGTGCCATGAAGGGCACCAACAATACATTACAAATCTAATAGTAGAAGTTAGATCAATTTAAAAACATTAATACATAGTAAAATCCCCAACTATGCAGTCATACACATTCAACCTAATCCATCAAACTGTGGCTGTAAATTGAGGATTACCAGTATGGGCAAAATCACCTTGGGGGGAAAAAGGTTATTTCCTGCCCTTAGACTCGCCGATGCTGCCAATAGAACAATATGATGAATTGAGGGACTGTAAACCCAATGGGCCCCCTCCTATTTTATTTACTCTGACCCAAAATGACTGACTTGCTCGCTGTCAGATCTGCCATCTGCATCCTTGTTGACGCTTGCTTGTAATTGCTTTCTATATCGTTAACTCTTCCTTGTAAACCCAAAGGGACGGAGCGAGTTCGCTCAGCTGCTCCTGTGTCAACCTTCTCTCAGAACTGACAAAGGACAAGGAATAAACCCTGCATCAATTTTGCCAAATAAGAACAAGTTGTTAAAAAAAAGAGTAATAAAATCCCTATCAATGCTGTCGGATGCCTTACAGAAAACGGCTGACATTCCAAGACAAGATCAGGGCAGGTGATGTCAGAGGCAAAGTGACACGTGTCGCTGTCGCTTCGTATTAGCCAACACTAGCCCAAGGATCGGATCTGAATAGAGAACCTTGGGCAGTTTGTTTTTCTACATGTTGGCAATTATTTATTTATGGACATGATAGCAGTCTACAAGGATACGAGGGGATGTCACAGAGAGGAGGGGATCACTTTATTCTCCAGGGCACCAGAGGGCCGGACGAGGAACAACGGCTGGAAGCTGACCAAGGAGAGATTCAACATGGAGATAAGGAGGAACTTCCTGATGGTCAGAGCGATCAACATATGGAACAACCTACCAGCGGAAGTTGTGAACTCCAACACTCTGGACATTTTTAAGAGAAGATTGAACTGCCACTTGACTGGTGTACTATAGGGTTCCTGCTTGGGCAGGGGGTTGAACTCGATGGCCTTCATGGTCCCTTTCAACTCTAATAATAAATAAATAAATATTTATTTATTCATTAGATTTGTATGCCGGCCCTCTCCGTAGACTCAGGGCGGCTTACAGCAATGATAAAAACAATATATAATTACAAATCTAAAAGTTAGAATCTAAAATAACAATAATACATTTAAAAAGTCTAAAAACCAAGAAACCCCAATATATAAAAAACATACATCCAGTCATATCATACACAGAAAACTACATAGGCAGGGGGAGATGTTTCAGTTCCCCCACGCTTGACGGCAGAGGTGGGTTTTAAGGAGTTTACGAAAGGCAAGGAGGGTGGGGGAAGTTCTAATCTCTGGAAGGAGCTGATTCCAGAGGGTCGGAGCCACCACAGAGAAGGCTCTTCCTCTGGGTCCCACCTAACGACATTGTTTAGTTGATGGGACCCGGAGGAGACCAACTCTGTGGGACCTAAGGTAGTGGTTGAACCTGTAGGTTTTGCTCAGTGAAGGACTGCAAAAAATTTTACTACCACACTGTGGGCATGTGGCTTGCCAGCCATGTGACCAGGTGGGAGTGGCTTGACGATCATGTGACTGGGGGTGGTTTAAAGATCATGTGACTGGCTTAAAGGTGGCCAACTTGACATCACTCGCATCAAGGTTTAGGGTGCCTGGCCTCTCCTCGCCTCAAAGAGATACAATTTTCACTTTCTATTTACTATTACTGAACATCCAAAATATACTCTTTAATTCTATGTATATATGCCATAGGTGTACATATCTATTACACACAGGCACACAAAAATAGACATACTATATAAACTGTATGTGTATGTATACACACACATACATACACACAGCTCTTCTAAAATTATACACATTCAACCTCATTTACCTGTGATAGGGGGAAAAAAATCAAAATTTTTCTACCAGTTCTGCGTACCTGATTGTACCTGTAGGAGCCCCGAGTCTATGGAGAGGGGCGGCATACAAATTTAATAAATAATAATAATAATAATAATAATAATAATAATAATAATACAGTGATCCCTCGATTATCGCGAGGGTTCCGTTCCAAGACCCCTCGCGATAATCAATTTTTCGCGATGTAGGGTTGCGGAAGTAAAAACACCATCTGCGCATGCGCACCCTTTTTCCATGGCTGCGCATGCGCAGATGGTGGAGTTTGCGTGGGCGGCGGGGAAACCCCGATCTTTGTCTGCTCGCTGCTGCTGCGGCCGCCCAGCAGCTGATCTGCTCGGCAGCGCAGCAGCAGCGAGCAGACGAAGATCGGGGTTTCCCCGCCGCCCACGCAAAGGGGAAACCCCGGCTCCTCGCTGATGCCCCCGCTCGCTCGCTCGCCCGCCCGCCCGCCCGCCGCCCACCGCCCGCCAGCAAGAGGGGGAGAGATAGAGAAAGAGAGAGAAGGAAAGAAAGAGATGAGAGAGGGAGGAAGAGAGTGTGAGAGAGGAAGAAGCAAGATAGAGAAAGAGAGAGAGAAAGAAAGATGAGAAAGGAAGGAAGAGAGTGACGTCATCGGGTGGGAAAAATCGCAATATAGCGTTTCGCGAAAATCGAGGGATCACTATAATAACAATAATAACAACAACAATAATTATTATTATTACTGGTTCTGTTTCATTGTCCTAATTGGCTAAAAGAGGACGTCTTATTTGTCTCCGAATAGAACTACTGAAAATCTCATTTTTAATCATTAGGATCTTCCCTTGGGTAATTGAAGCCCCACCTCTTTTAATGTATGCAATAACCACCCACCCACCCACCCAAAAAAGGGACAGAGAGAGAATTGCAAACTTGGCATTTAAGGAAAAAGAGCGAAGTTTTAGAAAGTGTACAAAATGCCAGAGGTGACCTTGGCAAAGGCAGGCGGCAGCAGTTAGCAAAACAAGATTTAAGGCCTGGATGGGAAGACAATATTAGAAAGACAATTCACTGCCTCCTCCTTAATTCTCTTTGGTATAAAAAATGGGAGGGAAGCCGAACACTGTCAGACTTTTCAAGATGCTGTTATTATAGCTCGATGTTTCACGTATTTGGCAAGTGTAAGGCATGTGGCTTGAACTCCTTGAGTTCTCCACCCATCGGAATTGGCTTCACTGTTCCGCATGTCTCAAACTTGTCGAGGTTGAAAAACTCGGCTTGTAGCCTATATCTCAACCTCTGCAGCTTTAAGATATTGGAATGCTGCATTCCGTTTTGGTCGCCATGATGCAAAAAGGACATTGAGACTCTAAAAAGAGGGCAGAGAAGAGCGACAAAGAGGATTAGGGGACTGGAGGATAAAACATATGAAGAACAGTTGCAGGAACTGGGCATGGCTAGTTTAATGAAACGAAGGTCCAGGGGAGACACGATAGCAGCGTTCCAATATCTCAGGGGTTGCCATAAAAAAGGAGTCAAACTATTCTCCAAAGCAGGGTTTCCCAACCTTGGCAACTTGAAGGTATCTGGACTTCAACTCCCAGAATTCCCCATAATAATGTGTGTGATTGGGGAAACCACAGGGAGGGTGGAGGCCCTGTTTCCTCCCAGGAGATTCCTAGAGAGGACCCACGGAGGCTTCTCCCCGCCTTTTCCGGGCCTGTTTCCTCCCAGGAGATTCCTAGAGAGGCCCCACGGAGGCTTCTCCCTGCCTTTTCTGGTTACAGTTTCGGAGGCTCGGGTTTGTAAGTGGAAAATGGTTCTTGAGAAGAGACAAAAAAATCTTGAACACCCGGTTCTTATCTAGAAAAGTTCGTAAGTAGAGGCATTCTTGGGTAGAGGTGCCACTGTAATTTTTAAAAGAAAAATAAGCAAACAAGTTTTTCTCTTACAAATACCACTGTTAGGTCCAAAGAAGCAAATGGATCGCTAGAGTTCAAATCACCGGCTCCAAAAACGAAGCTATTATTAATAAAGAGGATGCCTGCCTTAATTGGAGCTGTCCATCTGTGCTACTCAGAAGAACTGTTAAGGTCGGGTGTTATTTGGAGTGCTCCGTTGAAAACAGCCGCCAACATCAAAAAGCTCAATCACATCCTTGCAGAGAGGCGCTCTTGCTAAGGTAATTAATTAAACATGTTTCTAAGTCCTATTAGAATTAAATTCAGCCCAAGTTCTTTCTTCCTGATCACCATGGAAATGTTGTTGTTGAAGATAAAGCTGTTTCAACTAACCTGGGAGAAGTCTTGACTAGCTTCAAAAAGACATCTGAGTGGGTGTCAGCTGTTTTCAAAAATTCGAGTGCTTTGCTTTATATATATATATATATTTGAAAAAATCGTGCAGGTGCCTCAGCTTAGGAAGCTTCAAGTTTGCACAAACTTTCTCAAGGAACTCGATGACACAAAAGGAGTCTAGGTGGGAGAAGTCACATCTCTGCCTGAAGTTCAAAGCCGACGGCTGATACAGTTGGTTGTTCCTTCGCTAATTGGAGCAGCAGGTTCAAAGAGTCCGCAAATCCTCGCTCCACAATGAGTATTTTCTGCCTTTTTCTTCTATCGATTGAAACAGCAAAGGAGAAAATGTAAGGGGTGCTATTTGGAAACCGCAGAGGAATTGAATTGATGGAATGCAGATGAAGAAAGAAAGACAGACAGACAGACAGACAGACAGAGAGAGAGAAAGAAAGAAAGAATGAATGAAAGAAAGAGAGAGAGAGAGAGAGTAGGGTGGGAAGGAGGGAAAGGGAAGGAAAGAAAGAAAGGAAGAGAAAGAGAGAGAGAGAGAGAGAGAGAGAAAGAACAAGTAGGGTGGGAGGGAGGGAAAGGGGAGGAAAGAAAGAAAGAGAGAGAGAAAGAAAAAGAAAGAAAGAAAGAGAGAGAGAGAAAGAATGAATGAAAGAAAGAGAGAGAATAGGGTGGGAAGGAGGGAAAGGGGAGGAAAGAAAGAAAGGAAGAGAAAGAGAGAGAGAGAAAGAAAGAAAGAGCGAGTAGGGTGGGAGGGAGGGAAAGGGGAGGAAAGAAAGAAAGAGAGAGAGAGAAAGAAAAAGAAAAAGAGAGAGAGAGTAGGGTTGGAAGGAGGGAAGGGGGAGGAAAGAAAGAAAGGAAGAGAAAGAGAGAAAGAAAGAAAGAGAGAGAGAATGAAAGAAAGAAAGAAAGAAAGAAAGAGAGTAGGGTGGGAAGGAGGGAAGGGGGAGGAAAGAAAGAAAGGAAGAGAAAGAGAGAAGGAAAGAAAGAGAGAGAGAGAGAGTAGGGTGGAAGGGAGGGAAAGGGGAGGAAAGAAAGAGAGAGAGAGAAAGAGAGAGAGAGAGAAAGAAAGAAAGAGAAAGAAAGAAGATGCTATTCATTTTATAACGATTTTATTAGGAAAACTGATATGGCCGCACAACTCACTTGTGGTAACTCCGGGCAGCTTCCTGAAATAACACTAACAATAGCACCGAGACTATTATACCGCTTGATAGTGCTTTACATCTCTCTCTAAGAGGGTTGCAGCTTGAACACCCGGTTCTTATCTAGAAAAGTTCTTAAGTAGAGGCGTTCTTAGGTAGAGGTAAAACTGTACTTCATTGTCCTCCTCCCTTTATGGATCTTCAAATAGGAATGATGGTCATGGCCTTAAAAATCTCCAAGTTAGCCACTTCATTCTGCCATCACGACGCCTGTCATATGCTGCCAGGTTTCCAATTCATTTCATGCCATAATACGTTTCCTGCAAGTCACATGTCATCAAATACAGTTCCATCCATCTCCTTGTCACACCGGGACATGGCCTTGTACTTGTGGCACGAATCTCTAACCTTTGGCTGCTTAAGTTCACCTCCACCGGCGCAACCTACGCCAGCCTCCTTTCTTTGACTCAAGAAATATTGTTAATAGTAATGTGACACTCGCCACATCACCAGTATGTCAAGTCAGGCAGCCTTTTTGGATTTCTTCAGTGACATTTCTGAAATGAGTAAGGTCTCGTCTAATAAGGAAATCAGCCTGACAGATCCAATGGGGCATGCCGGCAGAAGTCTATACGTATCCTCAACTTCAGTCATGTCAAGAAGAATGAACTTTTGAGACACAAGCAAAATTCCCTCATTTGAACATCTCTATGAAGTTAGATAAAGATGAAATAAAAACTTGCAGAGAACTTCAGAGCAATTCTAGGACCACCCAATGGTCATTATTCACGTGTAAGATAAGGCAATTTGTGTTGACTGAAAATGAGAAGATAGATTGAAAGCCAAAGCCGCCCCTCTCCGTGGACTCGGGGCGGCTCACAACAATAACAAGAACAATGTAAGAACAAATCTAATAATTTAAAAAACACTAAAAAACCCATTATTAAAAGCAAACAAACACACAAACATTCCATATATAAACTGTATAGGCCCGGGGGAGATGTGTTAATTCCCCCATGCCTGACGGCAGAGATGGGTCTTAAGAACTTTAGGAAAGGCAAGGAGGGTGGGGGCAGTTCTAATCTCCGGGGGGAGCTGGTTCCAGAGCGTCGGGGCCACCACAGAGAAGGCTCTTCTCCTGGGTCCCGCCAAATGACATTGTTTAGTCGACGGGACCCGGAGAAGGCCAACTCTGTGGGACCTAACCGGTCCCTGGGATTCATGCGGCAGAAGGCGGTCCCGGAGGTATTCTGGTCCGATGCCATGAAGGGCTTTATAGGTCATAACCAACTTTGAATTGTGCCCGGAAATTGATCGGCAACCAATGCAGACTGCGGAGTGTTGGTGTAACATGGGCATATCTTGGGAAGCCCATGATTGCTCTCGCAGCTGCATTCTGCACGATCTGAAGTTTCCAAACACTTTTCAAAGGTAGCCCCATGTAGAGAGCATTACAGTAGTCGAACCTCGAGGTGATGAGGGCATGGGTGACTGTGAGCAGTGAGTCCCGGTCCAGATAGGGCCGCAACTGGTGCACCAGGCGAACCTGGGCAAATGCCCCCCTCGCCACAGCTGAAAGATGTTTCTCTAATGTGAGCTGTGGATCGAGAAGGACGCCCAAGTTGCGGACCCTCTCTGAGGGGGTCAATAATTCCCCCCCCAGGGTTATGGACGGACAGATGGAATTGTCCCTGGGAGGCAGGACCCACAGCCACTCCATCTTATCCAGGTTGAGTTTGAGTCTGTTGACACCCATCCAGATCCCAACAGCCTCCAGGCACCGGCACATCACTTCCACTGCTTATATTCCACTTAATAGGGCTTCCACTGCTTATATACCACTTAATAGTGGTTTACAGATTCAGCCTATTGACCCCAACAATCTGGGTCCTCATTTTACCGACTTTGGAATGATGGAAGGCTGAGTCAACTTTGAGTTGTTCAGAATTGAACTCCTGGAGCACAGCAGTGAGTTAACCTGCACTACTAACCATTGGGTCACCACGGCTCTTAAAAGGACAGAAGAAGATGAGATGGTTAGATAGTGTCAACTGTGTTCAGTTCTGGAGACCTCACCTACAGAAAGATATGGATCCAACTGAACAGGTCCAAAGACGGGCTACAAAAATTGTGGAAGGTCTTAAGCATAAAACGTATCAGGAAAGACTTCATGAACTCAATCTGTATAGTCTGGAGGACAGAAGGAAAAGGGGGGACATGTTCAAAACATTTCAATATGTTAAAGGGTTAAATAAGGTTCAGGAGGGAAGTGCTTTTAATAGGAAAGTGAACACAAGAACAAGGGGACACAATCTGTGGTTAGTTGGGGGAAAGATCAGAAGCAACGTGAGAAAATATGATTTGAGTGAAAGAGTAGTAGATGCTTGGAACAAACTTCCAGCAGACGTGGTTGATAAATCCACAGTAACTGAATTTAAACATGCCTGGGATAAACATATATCCATCCTAAGATAAAATACAGGAAATAGTATAAGGGCAGACTAGATGGACCATGAGGTCTTTTTCTGCCGTCAATCTTCTATGTTTCTATGTTTCTATTGAAGAAATAAATATTGAATTTGAGAAAATTCTGAGACAGTGGATGGCCCTGGACTGGCATCCTGTGGTCCATAGGATCACGAAGAGTCAAATATGACTTAGCAACTGAACAACGGCAAAGTGAAGGTAGTATTAAATTCTACCATGGGGAAAACTCCCAACAACTTGTTCGATGTTTCAAGACTTCACCAACAATTTCTTAATAGGGCAGGAGTCTATAGTTATGTTCTGTCGGGCTCTCTGGTAGACTCGTCCCCAAAATTCACAGGTACAAATTTTAGACACACACACGTTTGAAAATTCAAAACAATGTTCTTTATAATGAAAATTCACTGAAACCAAGCCCTCTTTTGGTATAGCAAAGAGCACTGGTCTCCAAACAAACTGGTAATTTGTACAAGTCCCTTATCAGTTCTGTGATACTTAGCTTGCAGCTGTGAGGCAATTCACAGTCCTTCTTCTTTCACAAAGTGAAACACACTTTGCTCTGGTTTAGTTTCCAAGCGGGGAAAAATCAGCACACAAAAGGTCAAAGTCAGTAAAGCAGTCACGAAACACAACGATCAGATAATCCTCCACAATGGCCAAACCCACAGGCTGCCATTTATAGCAGCCTCACTAATGACCACAGCCCCACCCAACCACAGGTGGCCTCATTTTCTTTGATAATAATCTCTCAGTTGTTGCTGCCTATGCATCGCTCTCCGCATGCGTGGCTGTATCATTAACTCTTGTTCCGAATCCAAGGATGAGCTAGAGAATTGATCTCCTTCTGAGCTGTCTGCCCCACTCTCCTCCTCCCTGTCACTCATGTCTTCTTGGTCAGAGGAGCCTTCATCAGCAGATTCCACCGGGGGCAAAACAGGCCTGCAACATGTGGATGTCTCCCCCACATCCACAGTCCTCGGGGCAGGAGCAGGGCCAGAGCTAACCACAACAAGTTATAATCCAAGAACTCGCCTGCCTGACTTGTGAATAGTTGGGAAATGTTTTCATGGCAGCAGCTAAAGAAACACAGAACATGGGGATTTGAAACACTGAAAAAAGCAGGAAAGAAATAAAAACCCCTAAGAAAGAAAACCCGAACAAATATTCCCGAAATATTGCTTGTCCTTTGGCGCTTGGGAAAGTTTGATTCAGAATCACCTTTGGCTTCTGGTCTGCTTTGATCTTGATCAACCCAAAACATATTGATTGCATGTCAGAAAGACGATGTCTCCAGTGGAGGGTTTCTTTTTTATATATATAGTTGGGTTCTGTGGGTTTTTGCACATTTTGTCAAAGACCACACTGGTTCATTTGCAGCATTTCAATCAACACCAAGCCTGTCAAACAGCTTGCTCAGTTGGCCACGCGAAGCTCATCGCTGTTAATCAAAATCACGCGGTGAAAAGCATGTTGAAATCTCCAAATCCTGGGTAAATTAAAGATCCTTGTGCCAAAAAGTCACACTAGAATGCTTTAATCTTGTATTACCGTGATTATCATATAATCAGCTGCAACGATTTAAGGGAAATTGTTCCATTTATCCATGTGCCAGAAGCCCTGTTTTTTTGTGGTTTCACAGTGTGTTGGAAAATGTGCTCCGTTTCCTTCTCAGTGAAGTGAAGAAGGTGGAGATGATGATTACAATACAACAACCTCCCACCCCACCTACCATGCTCAGAATTCGTTCAGGTCAAATCTAATCCACAAGTCACTTTTTCCAGTCTTCAAGTTATTTGAGAATTGCTGCAAGTTTTCTTAATTAAGAACCCAAGTTTTCTGTAGCGTGTCAAGTCAAGCAAAGCTGGGAAAGTTGGCAATTTAATAGAAGGACCCCAGGCAACTACCATGTTTTCCCCAAAATAAGACCCTTTCTTATATTTTTTGGACCTTGAAATAAGCGCTTGGCCTTATTGCCTGATTGGGCTTATTATCAAGGAATGCCTTATTTAGAGTGGGGGGGAAATAGGTATCCAAATGACTTTTATGATGCTCTGTGTGACCTTGTGGTATGTCCTTCAGAGGCCCAAACCGAGTGTGCTTAGTTTTGTGCATTCAAAGTAGGATCCTACACCTAGGTAAGAAAAACCCAAAACATACATACAAACTGGGCAAAAACATGCTCAACAGCAGTGAATGTGAGAGAGATCTTGGAGTCTTAGTGGACAACAAACTAAACATGAGCCAACTACTCAACCAGTCAACCACCCAATCACCCAACCACTCAACTGCCCAACTCCTCAACCACCCAACTGTCCAACCGCTCAACCACTCAACCACCCAATCACCCAACCACCCAACCTCCCAACTCCTCAACCACCCAACTGTCCAACCGCTCAACCACTCAACTACGCAATCACCCAACCACTCAACTGCCCAACTCCTCAACCACCCAACTGTCCAACCGCTCAACCACCCAACCACCCAACCACCCAACTGCCCAATTACTCAACCGCCCAACTGCCCAACCATTCAACCACTCAACCACTCAACCACCCAACCACCCAATCACCCAACCACTCAACTGCCCAACTGCTCAATCACTCAACCACCCAACTGCCCAATTACTCAACCACCCAACCGCCCAACCACCCAACCATTCAACCACTCAACCACCCAACTGCCCAATCACCCAACCGCCCAACTGCACAACCATTCAACCACCCAACTGCCCAACCACCCAATCACCCAACCATTCAACCACCCAATCACCCAACCGCCCAACCACCTAACTGCTCAACCACCCCACCTCCCAACTGCCCAACTGCCGAACCGCTCAACCACTCAACTACCCTGGCCCTTTGCTGTCCTATTTCTACATGTTTTGAAGCTCACATTTGCAAACCAATAAAGGTAAGTGAATACCATCTTTGGTTTCACTTCCTCCACATTGCAAGAATTTCTGCCTTCCTTTGGGAAATGGCAGATGAAGACCTAAGAGGTCTGACCTCAGACATTTCATCCCTTAAACCAACTCCAAGTTGGAAGGTCTCTTTGCTCCTGCTTAGAAGGCCCTCCTCCTTTTCAGCCGGCGGTTCCCACCACAATTCTACAACTTCTGCAGATGCTTTGCGATTGAACCGAGACTCCTCCACGTGGCATTTGGGAGTTTAAAATGGTTACCTATGTCTTTAAATGGAGCAAATGTAGACAAAAATGGAACAGGGGGAGGACATCTAAATACTGGAGAATAAAAATAGTATATAGACACAGTCACCTCTATGAATCCCGTAATACCGTTATGCAATAACGTAAGCATCTTTTAAATGAGAAATGTTCCCTTGCAATCTAGACTTTCCTGCTGTGTTTTGAAGGCACGTAGCTTTGTTTCTTTCTAGGCAATAGACCCAGGCATCTCTTTCTCTCTCAAAGCTATGTCCTCAATCTTCTCCCTCCTTTCTCCCCCCCAAAATATATATTTAGAAACACGGGTCATTCTTTGCATCTGAGAGGAGAGCAAACACCTAGTACCTTTCTCCCTTTCCTGCAGGCACAAATCCCCCCTTGACACTCATTTGAAGTATATTGGAAATCAGAGCAATTTCTAACCTGCTCCCTGAGTTGCTCTCTTTCTCTTTTCCGCTGCCAATTTCTGAACTGCGATGGCTGTGTTTGTATCTGGGGTTTTATTACTATTCCCTTTGGTTTTTTTCCCCCTGTACTAAAATGGTTGGCAGATCGAAATCATTTCCCCACCCCCTCTCTCTCTTTCTCCCAAAAGATAGTTATTAGATGTCCAAGAGTTTGCAAGATTGCCAACAATGGCAAAGAGCATCTAGGAACCTAATGATGATCTTCTGTGGATTGAAAGCAGATGTCATCACGAACAGAGTGGAGATAATACCATCTTCTTACTAGAATGGTAGACTGATGAGGCTGGAAGGGATGTTAGAGGTCTTATAGTCCAACCTCCTGTCCAATTGATTAATCATTCTTACTGAAGAAATTTCGCCTTAATCCCAAAGTAGGGTCTGCCTTTAATGAGCCTCCACCCTTTACTTATTGTCCTGCTTTGAGAATATGTTGTCCCCTCTTCTGTGCGATACCTCCTCAAGTACTGGAAGACAGCTGTCATAAAACTCCTTACCCTTCTGTTTGTTAGGCTAGACCAGGAGTCGGCAACACACAGCTCTGGAGCTGCATGTGGCTCTTTCATGCTGATCCCTGGGCTAGTTCTCTTAAACATTTCCTCCTGCCCTCCTCCTCCTCTTCCTCCTCTTCTTCCTCCTCTTCTTCCTCTTCCTCCTCCTCCTCCTCCTCCTCCTCCCTATGCTATAGCCTCCAAAACAGAACTGGAAGATTTTAATATAAACAATTTACATTTTCTTTAGCTCAATTCATCAATGCAACTAATAAACCAAGCATTGGCCAGGGCGTTAAAACAATAAGCCAAGGCATCTTATCATAGTTTATTTTCAGCTACATCTGTTCACAAAGAGAGTATTCTGGCAATGATATTGATTCTTCTACGGCGTCTACCTAATTAGGCATTTTCCCACGCCAGTGATTAAGCAGAGAAAAGCAACTTCAAGTGTAAATTAATCACTTTTCTTCTGTGACTCTATGGCCACCTGTAGCATCTGAGCACATGTTTATATTCCAATTCTTTCCATTGAGGCATTTTGTCAAACTCAGCTGCTTCACAGGAAGCATCTCCATAACAGATAGGCTGACCTTATTTATAAACCATGACATTAATTGCTGTCCAGTTCCAGTAGGAATAAAGTAATGAATGAGCCCTTCACCACCCACTCCATACTTGTGTCAAGCCTTGGATGACATCTACGGAATCTGTTCGTCATTTTTTCTTCACTTCCTACACATTCCTTTGAGCACAAATCATTTCTCAGCCAATGATATTCCAAAAATCATTGAAACATGAATAATTAGAGGATCAGACTACGAGTGCAAATGATAAAATGGTTGGTTTTTCACACACACACACACACACCCGTTTGGCAACACAAAAATATGTATGAAATGTATCCCTGTCATCTAGAATAGAATAGATAGAATATAATAGAATTTTATTGGCCAAGTGTGATTGGACACAAAATGAATTTGTCTTTGGTGCATATGCTCTCAGAGTACATAAAAGAAAAAGATACATTTATTTATTTATTTTATTTATTTATTGGATTTGTATGCCGCCCCTCTCTGTGGACTAGGGGTGGCTAACAACAGTGATAAAACAACATGTGACAATCCAATAGTAAAACAATTAAAACCCCTTATTATAAAACCAAACATACATACAAAACATACCATGCATAAATTGTAAATGCCTAAGGGGGAAAGAATCTCAATTCCCCCATGCCTGATGGCAGAGGTGGGTTTTAAGAAGCTTGCGAAAGGCGAGGAGGGTGGGAGCAATTCTAATCTCTGGGGGCAGTTGGTTCCAGAGGGCCGGGGCCGCCACAGAGAAGGCTCTTCCCCTGGATCCCACCAAACGACATTGTTTAGTTGATGGGACCTGGAGAAGGCCCACTTTGTGGGACCTAACTGGTCGCTGGGATTCATGCAGCAGAAGGCGGTCCCGGAGATAATTTGTCAAGAATCATGTGGTTGTTGTTGTGTCTAGTTGTCTTGGTGTGCAGTGCTCTGTAGCGACGTTTTGAGGGTCAGAGTTGAAACAGTTTGTGTCCAGGATGCGAGGGGTCAGTAAATATTTTCCCCGCCCTCTTTTTGACCCGTGCAGTATACAGGTCCTCAATGGAAGGCAGGTTGGCAGCCATTGTTTTTTCTGCAGTTCTGATTCTCCTCTGAAGTCTGTGTCGGTCTTGTTGGGTTGCAGAACCAAACCAGACATTTATAGAGGTGCAGATGACAGACTCAATGATTCCTCTGTAGAACTTTATCAGCAGCTCCTTGGGCAGTTTGAGCTTCCTGAGTTGGTGCAGAAAGAACATTCTTTGTTGTGCTTTTTTGATGATGTTTTTGATGTTAGGTGATATGGAAGCTTTATTGAAGATGTTGGTGAAGTTCTTTTCATTGGTGAGTGAGATGAAGAAAATAAAAAAAGATTGAATAAATACGGAAACAAATAACAACCTATATGGCTTGTGTTTGTTAGTCTAACCTACAGTAGCTTTGTAGGAGTGACAAGAACAGTTATTCCAAGCCTCGATGACTGTAAAAAAGCACCTGAATAGAATTATAAACCGTAGCCCAGCTCATAAATGTTGGTGTTCTTGAATTTAATAAATGTTTCTATTTTAAAAATGGGATGACTCACCCATTGTTTGAGATCGCTTTCCACCAAGAAAGCGAGGGGCGTAAGTTTTGGATAAAAATAAATACTTTTCCAGAAAACAGTCAAGTGCATGGTATCAGCATTCATAATTGATGCCATGTGAGTGATTTTTTCTGCCTTCTGTCTGTTCCTTTGCATTTGGAGGGGGGAAAGATTAAAATATTTCAAAAGAAAAGATAATTTTCTTGGCATTGTCTTGGATTGTATTCATTTGTTGATGACGGGAAGTCGAGAAGGCACATCCTGTTTCTAATTAGATCATCATCTCTCCATAACAGACTAAATTGGTGTCACTATAGACTCTCCACTACACAGACTAAACTGGTGTCACTTCTAGTTCAGAAATGCTAGAACATTAAACTACTCAGAGACTAAATATCAAAGCAAGCTTTTTGCAACAGGAGGGGAAAAATGGAAGAAAACAAACAAGGGAAGGAAATGTGTGTGTGTTTGTGTGTGTGTGTGTGTAACATATTTTTGCTGATAATGAAAAGGAAGGGAGATTACTATATGTTGTGGTTAGCTCTGGCCCAGCTCCTGCCCCAAGGACTGTGGATGTGGGGGAGACATCCACATGCTGCAGGCCTGTTTTGCTCCCGGTGGAATCTGATGATGAAGGCTCCTCTGACCAAGAAGACATGAGTGACAGGGAGGAGGAGAGTGTGGCAGACAGCTCAGAAGGAGATCAATTCTCTAGCTCCTCCTTGGATTCAGAACAAGAGTTAATGATACAGCCACGCATGCGGAGAGCGATGCATAGGCAGCAACAACTGAGAGATTATTATCAAAGAAAATGAGGCCACCTGTGGTTGGGTGGGGCTGTGGTCATTAGTGAGGTTGCTAGAACACTATAGATCTATTTTGGGGTTATTTGCCTTCATCAAGTAGCCACACCCTTACTGGGATTTGAACCTGGGGCTCTGCTTTATAAAGCAGTGGCCTTAGCCTCTAGGCTACTGGCTCATCTCCTGTATCAGCTAAGAAGGGATAGTCAGGAAGAACTTGGTTGTTATCTTGCAGACATCATCAGAGCTAGAAGAGAGTGGAGTTTGGGGAGAGGAAGAGGAGGAGGAGGAATATGAGGTCTTTGATGATCTCTGAACTTGGTTTATTTCTTGCAGATGTTTCATGACCCAACTTGGTAACATCATCATTGCTAGGTGTTCTGTCGGGCTCTCTGGTAGAATCCTCCCAAAAATTCACAGGTACAAATTTCAGACACACACACACGTTTGAAAATTCAAAACAATGTTCTTTATAATGACAATTCACTTAAACCAAGCCCTCTTTTGGTATAGCAAAGAGCACTAGTCTCTAAACAAACTGGTAATTTGTACAAGTCCCTTATCAGTTCTGTGATACTTAGCTTGCAGCTGTGAGGCAATTCACAGTCCTTCTTCTTTCACAAAGTGAAATACACTTTGCTCTGGTTTAGTTTCAAAGCGGGGAAAAATCAGCACACAAAAAGTCAGTCAGTAAAGCAGTCACGAAACACAACGATCAGATAATCCTCCACAATGGCCAAACCCACAGGCTGCTATTTAAAGCAGCCTCACTAATGACCACAGCCCCACCCAACCACAGGTGGCCTAATTTTCTTTGATAATAATCTCTCAGTTGTTGCTGCCTATGCATCGCTCTCCACATGCGTGGCTGTATCATTAACTCTTGTTCTGAATCCAAGGAGGAGCTAGATAATTGATCTCCTTCTGAGCTGTCTGGGACACTCTCCTCCTCCCTGTCACTCATGTCTTCTTGGTCAGAGGAGCCTTCATCAGCAGATTCCACCGGGGGCAAAACAGGCCTGCAGCATGTGGATGTCTCCCCCACATCCACAGTCCTTGGGGCAGGAACTGGGCCAGAGCTAACCACAACACTAGGTAACTTTTTTGGACTTTCAAGGGAGATTTGCTGGAGATCTTCACTCAAAAGTTGTTGCTACTTGTTTTCCTAGCAAGCCTTTCTCTTGTCTTCTTTCCTGAAAAATGTTGACCTTCTTTTCTTGCACAAGAACTTCACATCTTGTAAAAAAAATGTTCAGGAAATGGAGCTAAGGGCAGAGAAGGGTGAAGGGGAGAAACCAGGAAGCATCAGCAGCAATTTTTTTTCTGGCTCTAAAATGCCACATTCACACCCAAATGTAAGTATTCAGTGTAGCCCTGCAAATAAACAAAACTGTGGAATGTTCTTATTAGCAAATTCTGAAAGCATAATTAAAGTCTTCACTCTTCTTATTTGGGATTACTGAATGTATTCCAGCCAATTAGCTAAATTGCTACCTTTCTTAGTCAGTGTTATTGCATGCATATTTCACAATTATTCTGTGTATAAATTACACGGCTTGATTAAATATTTATCCCCCGTTATTCAGCTGTGCCTCGCACTGGCCATGGTTGAATTCATAAAATTGCAGCTTGTGTCCTACACTCAGTTTTGGTGGGAAACGTAAGGGAGACCGTAATCAGGGGAATGTCTGAAACCCTGGGGAAAAGTCATATATGGTGGACATCTTGGAAGATTTGCTATTTCCCCCTTCTTTTCTTCTTATATAAGAACAAAAGAACCTAAGAAGAGCCCTGCTGAATCAGGCCAAAGCCCATCGAGTCCAGCATTCTGTGTCACACAGTGACCCACCAATTGTCCATGGGGATCTTGAGCAGAAGGTGAAGGCAACACCCTCCCTTTCCCTTGACCCCCAACAAGTGGTACTCAAGGGAATCCTGCCTGCCTCAACCAACATAGAGGCAGCACTTGGACATCCGTTTCAATAACCACCATGGATACACTTGGCATCCATGAATCTGTCTAATCCTGCCTTGAAGCTATCCAGGCTGACAGCTGTCATGACCTCTTCTGGAAGAGAATTCCATCAACCAATGACCCTCTGGGGGAAGAAATGTTTCTCTTGATTTGTCCTCACTTTCTCACCTATGAGCTTTAGGGAGGGCCCCCTTGTATTGTGTGATAGAGAAAAGAATTTTTCTCTATCCACCTTTTCTATCCCATGCATGATTTTATACACTTCGATCAAGTCACCTCTTAAACGCCGTTTTTCAAGGCTCATTCTTAGGATAAGAGAGAAGAACTGGTCCACTTCTTCATTGATTGGTTGATTGATTTTGTCCATTACACAATGAGGGTTACATTGGGTATACATATAGTAAATATATAATAAAGGTTATAGAGTCTATACTCATAGTGAAATATATCTAAGAAAGAATAGAAGAGAAGAAATAGGAACAAGAAGTATATCAATGAAAGAATAGAAGAAATATAGGAAAAGAAGAAAGGTATAGGAGATATAGGAGAGCAATAGGACAGGGGACGGAAGGCACACTAGTGCACTAATGCCCTTACTGACCTCTTAGGAACCTGGAGAGGTCAACCGTGGATAATCTAAGGGTAAAGTGTTGGGGGTTTGGGGATGACACTATGGAGTCCTGTAATGAGCTCCACGCTTCGACAACTAGGTTACTGAAGTCATATTTTTTACAGTCAAGTTTGGAGCGGTTAATATTAAGTTTAAATCTGTTGTGAGCTCTTGTGTTGTTGTGGTTGAAGCTGAAGTAGTTGCCGACAGGCAGGACGTTGCAGCATATGATCTTGTGGGCAATACTTAGATCATGTTTAAGACGTCTTAGTTCTAGGCTTTCTAGGCCCAGGATTGAAAGTCTAGTCTCGTAGGGTGTTCTGTTTTGAGTGGAGGAGTGAAGGGCTCTTCTGGTGAAGTATCTCTGGATATTTTCGAGGGTGTTAATGTCTGAGATGCGATATCTATCTATCTATCTATCTATCTATCTATCTATCTATCTATCTATCGATCGACTGACTGACTGAATGTTTGACTGGATTTGTATGCCGCCCCTCTCCGGAGACTCGAGGCAGATAACAGCAACAATAAAGCAGTGTACAATAATAGTCTGATGTTAGAAATAATTAAAAGCCCATTAATATAAAAAAATAAAATAAAAAATATATGGGTTCCAAATAGATGAGCTGTATTCGAGGATGGGTCTGGCGAAAGTTTTGTAGGCTCTGGTAAGTAGTGAGAGATTGCCTGAGCAGAAGCTACGCAGGATGAGGTTTTAACTTCACCCTGCAAGCTTTCTACCTCGGGTAGGACTAGAATTCATGGTCGCCCAGTTTGGTGGCAGAGTCAGAAGCATGGGCTTCTCATGTGAAAGCTGGTTCAGTTGCCTATTTAAAAAAAAACCACGTTTGAGTTTCCTAGGTTCTGTCCTAGAGCCTTTAACCACTGTATCAAACTGGCTTTCTTTAAAAAAAATATGTAACAAAATCAATATTATCCTCATGATGTTTTAGCTTCACTTTTATCCTGTTTTCTGGGATTGTAATGGCTTTGTGAAGAAGGTGGGTGACCTACCATCTTCAGAATTCAACACTCCAAATGTCTACCAACAACAGCACTCCCCTTTTTCTCTCTTTAAAAGCCTTTTTGTTGTTGTTGAATTAGCCAATTCACACCATTTTGCAAGAGATGTTTCAGGTTTCCATTGAAAAACCGATTCCTTTTGTATTCGGAATGGCCATGCCTGGCGTTGTCCCAGCCTGCTTAGATGGTGAATGGTTTTAAGATAAGCTTTTAATTTTGTGAAAAAGGAGATGGGCAGAGCTCTTCAGAAGTGGAAACGAGAAGGGGATGGAATTGAACTTTGAACGAGGCTTTCCCAGCCATCATTTTGAAAAGATTAAGCAAAGATTTAAAAGATCCAGCCATAATTATGGAACCTAGATTAATTGCTGCCTCTGGATAATCCAGCACCATTTTCGGTAAACACCTTTTAATTTCTTCCTTATGAAACCGTCTACAGCCTAGTCCCTTGATCCAATTTTAAAATTTCATCTTCGGATTAAATAAAAATGAAATTAAAAGGATGTTGGGCAGGTAGCAAGGAAAAGGTAGTTGTAGTTGTAAAAACTATCATCTATTCTGTTCCATTCCGTTCCAGTCCAGTCCATTCGAGTCTAGTCTTGTCTTGTATTATTATTATTATTTATTATTTATTAGATTTGTATGCCGCCCCTCTCCGTATACTTGGGGCGGCTTACAGCAATGATATACAATGACAAATCTAATAGTTAGAATCTAAAATAACAATAATACATTTAAAAAGTCTAAAAAACAAGAAACCCTAATATATAAAAAACATACACACAGTCATATCATAGGCAGGGGGAGATGTTTCAGTTCCCCCACGCTTGACGACAGAGGTGGGTTTTGAGGAGTTTACGAAAGGCAAGGAGGATGGGGGCAGTTCTAATCTCTGGAGGGAGCTGATTCCAGAGGGTCGGAGCCGCCACAGAGAAGGCTCTTCCTCTGGGTCCCGCCAAACGACATTGTTTAGTTGACAGGACCCGGAGGTGACCAATTCTGTGGGACCTAACCAGTCGCTGGGATTCGTGCGGCAGAAGACGGTTTCGTAGATACCCTGGTCCAGTGCCATGAAGGGCTTTATAGGTGATGACCGACACTTTGAATTGTGACCGGAAACTGATCGGCAACCAATGCAGACTGCGGAGTGTTGGAGTAACATGGGCATATTTAGGAAAGCCCATGATAGCTCTCGCAGCTGCATTCTGCATGATCTGAAGTTTCCGAACACTTTTCAAAGGTAGCCCCATGTAGAGAGCGTTGCAGTAGTTGAAACTCGAGGTGATGAGGGCATGAGTGACTGTGAGCAGTGACTCCCGGTCCAGATAGGGCCGCAACTGGTGTACCAGGCGAACCTGGGCAAACGCCCCCCTCGCCACAGCTGAAAGATGTTTCTCTAATGTGAGCTTGTCTGCCTGCCATCCTGCCTTCATAATAATAATAAATAATAATAATAATAATAATAATAATAATAATAATAATAATAATAATTTATTAGATCTATATGCCGCCCCTCTCCGTAGACTCGGGGCAGCCTTCCTTCCACTGTAGCTTTCTAGAATTGTGAAGTCAATTGTCATTTCTTAAATCTTTCTTAAGGCTAAATTTCTTAAGCTTGGCTGAAAAATATATAATTTACATTCATTTTTCAGGTATAACTTAACACTGACTCTAACTGTCATCTAATTTTTTTTTTAATGCAAACCTCAAGACACCAGATCTGATTTTTTTTGTGTCATTTTCATCTTTTCTTTTTACTATCCAACCTATTAGGAGCTCAGAAAAACACAGAAATACCCTTTGGGTGTCCATTTTTATGCACCTCTGGCCACAGCTGTAATTTGGGGTTTCCAAAATGTTCAGTATCACTTTTGTCTGCTTTCAAGTAGGGAAAATAAACGTATAATTGAATTATATAGAGATCTGCAATATTTTTCATCCCTCCATTTTTGTGTGGATATAACAAAGATAACGGATTCAGCCCAAAGCTCTATCCTTAAAACGACATGTCAAATGGTTCTTCCGTATTCACTTTCAGCAAAAAGAATCTTTTGTTGTGAGTTAAAATAAAAAAAACCCAAACCTGCTTTGAAGCGCCATCAAAGCCCGTAGGAATCAAGTTCCAAGATTTCAGGTGCTTATTTGCTCACGCTCATCTGTTTGGAACCCATATCGCATCTCAGACATTAACACCCTTGAAAATGTCCAAAGATACTTCACCAGAAGAGCCCTTCACTCCTCCACTCGAAATATGAGACTAGACTTTCAATCCTGGGCCTAGAAAGCTTAGAACTAAGACACCTTAAACAAGATCTAAGTATTGCCCACAAGATCATATGCTGCAACGTCCTGCCTGTCGGCGACTACTTCAGCTTTAACCACAACAACACAAGAGCACACAACAGATTTAAACTTAATATTAACCGCTCCAAACTTGACTGTAAAAAATATGGCTTCAGTAACCGAGTTGTCGAAGCGTGGAACTCATTACCGGACTCCATAGTGTCATCCCCAAACCCCCAACACTTTACCCTTAGATTATCTATGGTTGACCTCTCCAGATTCCTAAGAGGTCAGTAAGGGGCGAGTACAAGTGCACTAGAATGCCTTCCATCCCCTGTCCTATTGCTCTCCTATATCTCCTATACCTTTCCTCTATTCCTATATCTCTTCTTCTATTCTTTCATTGATATGTTCTACTCCTATATCTTCTCTTCTATTCTTTCTTAGATATATTTTACTATGAGTATCTCCTCTATACCCTTCATCGTGTATTTTACTATGTGTACATTGATATATACCCACTAAAACCCTCATTGTGTATTGGACAAAATAAATAAATAAATAGTTAGTTAGTTAGTTAGTTAGTTAGTTAGTTAGTTAGTTAGTTAGTTAGTTAGTTAGTTAGTTATTAAATTTGTATGCCGCCTCTCTCCGTAGACTCGGGGCGGCTCACAGCAGTGATAGAAACAATGTACAATACAAATCTAATAATATGAAGTTAAAAGCCCATAATTTAAAAAACATGGACACATATATCATGTATTTTACTATGTGTATATAGATATATACCCACTAAAACCCTCATTGTGTATTGGACAAAAATAAATAAATAAGCCACGACTGGAACACAATTGTTATGCAAGTTGCGGTGCGTGCTTTGCTTTAGGTAAAAGACGATAATTGAGATATAAAATGCAGATGTCAATCTGTGTTGGGAAAACCCAACATTCTCCTGCTACGTTCGTCAGCGGTCGTGGGATCCCTTGAGCAATTAGGAACGAGAAACAGAACACGTGAGCTCAGTTTATAACTATCTGTTCCATGGGCTGCAGCAAACATAAGACTAATTTGGAACTTAATATCTGACAAATGCTTGGAAAAGCTGACACTAAGCTATCAAAGCAAACCATCAAGCTATTGCAACGCTATCAAAGCAAACATTATACATAATCACCTTTTCAATTGGGGCAGAGGGATGATCGCTGGAGACTTTATTAAGCTTTGGAAAATAACTGTAATATCGGAGGCTGAAGAAGACTGGTTTATTGCCATTTTTAAAAGAACCAAGACATTAATTGGGCAGAGGCTCATGTTTAAAAGTTAGCCCTCGTGGAGCAAAGGTTGGAGGACAATATGCCATTGATCAAACGATTTGTCTGATTTAGTGTTGTCTGTATTAAGAAATCTCTAGGGTTTCTCCCATGGAACAAAATGAAATATCTTGTTTCAGAGGGTATCAGGAAAGATGAGGTTAAATGACTGCTAAAGTAACCAACATGCATAAAAGCCAACTACCACTCACTCATCACAGAATCTACAGAACTATAAAGCCTATAAACCTGAAACTTGGCACTTATGTTCTTGGCTTCTAAGTGCTTGTTAAGAAAGGATTTTTCGAAATGACCATCGGATTATTAGTATTTCTTATACTGTATTATATTATCACGCTCTGATGCTAAGAAGTTAGATATTCTGCTTCCCCTCCCCACCTGAAAAGAACTCTGTTCCAGCTGCCAGTTGCCTTATATTAACATGATCTGATGCTAAGGAGTTAGATATTCTACTTCCCCTCCCCACCTGAAAAGAACTCTGTTCCAGCTGCCAGTTGCCTTATATTAACATGCTCTGATGCTAAGAAGTTAGATATTCTACTTCTCCTCCCCACCTGAAAAGAATTCTGCTTCAGCTGCCAGTTGCCTTATATTAACATCCCCTGGTGCTATGGAATTAAATGTTCTACTATTCTTCCCCCACCTGAAAAGAACTCTGTTCCAGCTGCTAGTTGCAGAGTAGAATAGAGTAGAGTAGAATTATTTATTGGCCAAGTGTGATTGGATACACAAGGAATTTGTCTTGGTGCAGATGCTCTCAGTGTACATAAAACAAAAGAGTTCATCAAGAATCTTAAGGTACAACAATGATTAATAGTAGTTCAGACTTAGTAAATAGTTGGACAGTGGTGAGGGAATTATTTGTTTAGCAGAGTGATGGCATTTGGGGAAAAACTGTTCTTGGTGTGCAGTGCTCTATAGCATCATTTTGAGGGTAGGAGTTGAAGCAGTTTGTGTCCAGGATGTAAGGTATCTGTAAATATTTTCCCCGCCCTCTTTTTGACTCGTGCAGTATAGGGGTCCCCAATGGGAGGCCGGTTGGCAGCCATTGTTTTTTCTGCAGTTCTGATTCTCCTCTGAAGTCTGTGTCGGTCCTGTTGGGTTGCAGAACCAAACCAGACAGTTATAGAGGTGCAGGTGACAGACTCAATGATTCCTCTGTAGAACTGTATCAGCAGCTTAATAAAACTGGAACTTAACTGGTGCTCTTGATCCTTCCCACCTGAACAGTTTTATTCTATGTGCTAGGATCCTTCTGTCAACCTCTGCGTTCATTGTCAACCCTTTGACATTCAGAAAACTTCTCTGATATCTTCTGATGCAGGGATGCTGCATATCTGTTACCCCTCAGATAATCTACTCACCATGAGTAAATGATGAGCCGAGGTGGCGCAGTGGGTAGAGTGCAGTACTGCAGGCCACTAAAGCTGACTGTAGATCTGTAGGTCAGCGGTTCAAATCTCATCACCGGCTCAAAGTTGATTCAACCTTCCATCCTTCCGAGGTGGGTAAAATGAGGACCCGGATTGTGGGAGGCAATAGGCTGGCTTTGTTTAAAAAGTGCTATTATTATTATTATTATTATTATTATTATTATTATTATTATTATTATTTAGATTTGTATGCCGCCCCTCTCCGTAGACTCGGGGCGGCTCACAACAATAACAAGAACAATGTAAGAACAAATCTAATAATTTAAAAAACACTAACAACCCCCTTATTAAAAGCAAACATACACACAAACATACCATGTATAAACTGTATAGGCCCGGGGGAGATGTCTCAGTTCCCCCATGCCTGACGGCAGAGATGGGTCTTAAGAACTTTACGAAAGGCAAGGAGGGTGGGGGCAGTTCTAATCTCTGGGGGGAGCTGGTTCCAGAGGGTCGGGGCCGCCACAGAGAAGGCTCTTCTCATGAGTCCCGCCAAACGACATTGTTTAGTCGACGGGACCCGGAGAAGGCCAACTCTGTGGGACCTAACCGGCCACTGGGATTCGTGCTGCAGAAGGCGGTCCCGGAGATATTCTGGTCCGATGCCATGAAGTGCTATTGCTAACATGTTGTAAGCCTCCCTGAGTCTAAGGAGAAGGGCGGCATAAAAATTGAATGGATGGATGGGTGGATGGATGGGAAAGTGGAAAATTCCTTAAAAAACATTCTTTCCGATTTTTACAAACTACGATAATAATAAAGTAGAGATTTCTGGTCACATTAAGGTCACTCTTCCTGAATGTAATATTTGTGTCAACAATGAAAAGGGCACGGAATGAATCTAGGACAAAGCTGGGATTTGTCTTCTCCAGTTCACAGCCGAAGCCAACAACCCCGCTGAAGAATTTTGACAATTTGATTTGTAGGATGTGACTAATGCTCCCCGTTTTTTTTGAATAACTTTTTTTTTCTTTGCAGTCCTTGAAGGAAGCCCTTTGACTGCCTAGGAGAAGGAGAGATTTAAAGATTCTTCTCACTCTTCAAAATGTTTTAATCTTTCTTATATTATTGGGTCGTTCTTCAAACTTTGGGCTCGACTTTGAAAACCTGTACTTTACAGAGGTATTCTCTTCATCCTTCTCCTTCTATTGGCATATAAACATATAAACATATAAACATAGAAGTCTGACGGCAGAAAAAGACCTCATGGTCCATCTAGTCTGCCCTTATACTATTTCCTATATTTTATCTTAGGATGGATCTATGTTTATCCCAGGCATGTTTAAATTCAGTTACTGTGGATTTATCTACCACGTCTACCACGAAGTTTGTTCCAAGGATCTACTACTCTTTCAGTAAAATAATATAAATCCAATAAATAAATACATAATACATAAATATCACCTACCAAAAGAGATGGATCAAATTGAACGGGTCCAAAGACGGGCTACAAAAATGGTGGAAGGTCTTAAGCATAAAACGCATCAGGAAAGACTTCATGAACTCAATCTGTATAGTCTGGAGGACAGAAGGAAAAGGGGGGACACGATCGAAACATTTAAATAGGTTAAAGGGTTAAATAAGGTTCAGGAGGGAAGTGTTTTTAATAGGAAAGTGAACACAAGAACAAGGGGACACAATCTGAAGTTAGTTGGGGGAAAGATCAAAAGCAACGTGAGAAAATATGATTTGACTGAAAGAGTAGTAGATGCTTGGAACAAACCTGCAGCAGACGTGGTTGGTAAATCCACAGTAACTGAATTTAAACATGCCTGGGATAAACATATATCCATCCTAAGATAAAATACATGAAATAGTATAAGGGCAGACTAGATGGACCAGGAGGTCTTTTTCTGCCAACAATCTTCTATGTTTCTATGCTGAGAGACAAATTCTGCTAAATTCCTGTACTAATAATTCTAGAGAAATTAGTCCCTATTTCCATAATAAGCTATCCGAAACTTAGATGAGGAACTGTCTGAGAATTCAGACGTCTTCTGTAGTCGTTCTTCGTAGGTTCCGTAGTTTTTGTGGCTTCTAGATGCTTCTACACCACTTATTTATTTATTTATTTATTGGATTTGTATGCCGCCCCTCTCCGTGGACTCACTCCAGATAGGGCTGTTTGTAAGATTTAAAATCTCTGTTCCCACATGCCAAGTTTCTGGATAGAAAAATGTGGGTGAGTGGGAAGACAAAAACGATAGAAGATTAGAGAAGATAGGTGGGACACTTTCAAAAGCCTTGTCAACGTCTGAGAAAATATGACAGTACCTCTTGCAATTTATCTATTTTAACATGCATGGCCGAAAACACAACACAAAATGAAAACAGTCTGTAGAAGTAGTAGATTATTTCCCCTTAAAGAAAACTGTCTCATAAATGCACATTTTAATAGTGTCGCCCAACCGAAAGCATAGCAGTCAATTAAATATTTCAGTTGATTAATAGAGTATAAATCAATTAGGTCGACACAGGCTTGTGAATAATGCTTTGTTTTGTAAGAACTATAATTGTAGGAAAGGTGTTTCCTGTGTGCTTTTTACTAAGGATTCTCCTTTGAAAAGGTATTTCCCATCTTAAAGCATTTAGTGAGTCTTTGTAGAAATCATATGCTCCATAAATGAAGAGCAAAATTTCGTTGATTCATGGTGTGGTTTGCAGAGCAAAAATACGGACTGGAGCGACCATTGCTTTGCTGTGGGTATTTCTTTTTAAATCTCAATTTATTTTATCGCCCTTCCACAAATTCATGCAGCTCTGATACACTTGGAAGGGTCTCAAAACCAGGTAGATTTTTCCTGAAGAAGTGCGACTCTAAATAAGCCATCTGTTTCTCCAAAATTATGACTAACTTGATGAGTAATGGTTTTGTCGACATGTCAATGATCACCCATGTTTTCTCTGCCTCACTTTAAAATCACTTTTAAGATCGGCCAGATCCTTTTGGATTGGTCCCAAAGCTGGAAGCTGAGCCAGGATCTCCTCCACCGTCTTGGCAGATAATGGCCCAATTGAAACGAAGCCAGTGGTGGAACGCTTAGGTTGAGTTGCCATTCCAACAGAGTCTTAAAAGCAAAACAATATGTAATGAAAACTTTTATTTACCCAAGGATATATAAGTCCTTATCCAAACTTCCTCCAAACACCTTGTGTAGATGGAAAATTGGAGTGGGTTAACTTTGAAACTGGTTTTCCCGGTTGCAATGGATGGCTGTGAAAGTTGGACCATAAGAAAGGTTGAGCACAAAAAATGGAGGTCTTTGAACTCTGGTGCTGGAGAAGACTCCGCCAAGTCCCTTGGACTGCATGGTGATCCAACCGGTCAGTCCTGGAGGAGATCAACCCTGACAGCTCTTTAGAAGGCCAGGTCCTGAAGATGAAACTCTAAGACTTTGGCCACCTAATGAGAAGAAAGGAACCACTGGAGAAGAACTCAATGCTGGGAACGATGGAGGGCAAAAGAAGAAGGGGACGACAGAGAATGAGGTGGCTGGATGGAGTCACTGAAGCAGTCAGTGTGATCTTAAATGGACTCCAGAGGTTTGTAGAGAACCAGGGATGGACTCCTACAGGTACGGTCAGGTATGCAGAACCGGTAGAAAAAAATTGATTTTTTTTCATTTTTTCCCTTCTGGGCTCTGGGTACGTTTTTCCTATCGCAGTAAATGAGGTTGAATGTGTATAATTTTAGAAGAGCTGTGTGTTCGTTTGTATGTGTACATACACACACAGTTTATATAGTAGATACTGTATATCTTTGTGTGCCTGTGTGTAATATGTATGTACACATATGGCATATATACATAGAATTAAAGAGTATATTTTGGATGTTCAGTAAAAATTAATAGATAGGGAAATTGTATCTCTTTGAAGAAAGGAGAGGCCAAGCACCCTAACCCTAACCCAAACCCTTGACATGAATGACGTCAAGTTGGCCAACTTTAAGGCAGTCACATAACCTTTAAGTCACCCCCTGTCACATGATCATCAAGCCACTCCCACCTTGTCACATGGCTGGCAAGCCACACCCACAAAAAAGCCACACCCACAGTGTGGTAGTACAAAAAAATTCAGCCTTCCACTGGGCAATAGGGAAATTGATCTACTCTCCATTGAATATTTTAATATGCATGAGCATTGACCCAATCAGTAGGGTGACTATTGTCCAACTCATTGACTGCAACGGCAAACTCATTTGTTGTCAATTAACCCTAACGGTTATATGGCCAGTCCACCAGAAGTCATAATTTGGATAAAGAGAGCTTGTTACTCCACTCCTATTCCAGATCTTTGCTTTCAAATCCCTGCTACCCAGCTTCTCGACACATCAATTGATGCTTCCATCTAACTGTGCCTGGTTTAAAGTGCCCATAAGGGAGGCATTTCTCCTTTACTGTGAAGCCCAGACGTGTTCACCCAGGTGCTAGATGTAACATAATATCAATATTTACTGATTGACTAATTTGGGGCAATTTTTAGCTTCATCAAATTTGGATTTCAATATGCTTCAATTGAGTAATAGCCAGCAAATTAAATGAAGCATCCGTGTGTGATGCTGTTCTTTGGATATATGTTAAAGGGAAAGAGAAGCCATTGCTATATTGGTTCTTTTGGGGGGGGGGGTTTGTCCAGAGTCTGGCTGGTTTGGTCCAACATTTCTGGAGCAGAAATGGGCAAAACTTTGGGGATTAGGGAACACAGCCAACCCAACAGATTTGGTTAGCTTATGGGTCGATATGACAAAACAGTCAGATAGTCCGATGTATTCATAGTGGTTCACCTTTCATATCACTACCCTTTGTTCGCCTAAATTTTGGCTCAGTCCTTGGAGTCATAGCTTCTGATTGTTGATGAACAATATGTCAGGGCTCCAAGTAATGCACTTGATGGAATCAAACCTCCAAGGCATGCACGTACCTCGAAGTATTGATTTATTAGGCATGTCATTTTGGCACATCGGGGGAAACTTGACTCTAAATCCCATCAGGTTTCCCCCTAGTTAAAAGTAAAGTTTTAGGATGGGATAGGATAGGGTAGTGTAGGATAGAATAGAATAGAATAGAATAGAAGGGATAAGATAGGATAGAGGAAAATGGGGTAGGATAGGATAGGATAAAATAAGATAGAATAGAATGGAATGGAATAGAGGAAAATGGGATAGAATAGAATAGAATAGAATGATGGAATGATGGAATGATGGAATCATAGAATCATAGAATCATAGAATCATAGAATCATAGAATCATAGAATCATAGAATCATAGAATCATAGAATCATAGAGTTGGAAGGGACCTCAAGGGTCATTGGGTCCAACCCCCTGCTCAATGCAGGACACATTAAATAGAATAGAGGGAAAATGGGATAGGATAGGATAGGGGAGGAATAGGATAGGATAGATGGTCTGCAAGCCATCTTTTGCATTGGGCCTTCAAGCCTGCCACATTTGCTTGTGTGGCAAACTGGGTAGGGGGATTGTATGGAGCATGGGTGAGATATAGTCACAATAGCATTCCTTTCTCAGAGAGTCAAGGACATCTTGCTCGGCACCTGGAAGGCTAGAACTGGGAGGCATTTCCAGTTGAGATGGGGCTTTGATTGGACCATTGTGGTTGTTGGGCGTGGACTTGAACTTTGGGTGGGGAAAAACCGGGAAGCTTTCACAAAGTTTTTGGGTTTTTCTAGATATGCCAATACGACATCTTTAATAAAATGGAACTTTGAGGAACTTCAAGCTTTTTTTGGCCTGGGGTGTTACCCTGACATTAACCCTGACATTAACCCGAATCTTGACACCAGGGCTGAGACAATAGTCATTTTCACCTTGTTTCAGCGAAGAATAGAATCCGTAGCAGAACCTTGAGCTGCTGATGTTAATTCGATTTATCTCATACTTGATGTACGATTTATTTTTCCTAAATGGTTGAACTAAATGGATCAACAGCCACAATCTGACTTACTTCTTTATCTGAATATAAGTCTGAAAACCGTGTGTTCGGGCAAGTTGCTTTACAGTAAATGGAAGGGAAGTTATTTCTCGTAAGCCACTGTATTAAAGCAGATTGAATTATAACCTGCTTAGGATAATTCAATAAAGCTGCTACTTTCCTTAGTTTCTTACAGACTATCAGTCCCCAGTAATGATTTTATCTTCCTACTTGTATGTGTATATATATATATATATATATGGGGTTCTTAGCTTGATTACTCTTCTCAGAGATAAAATATGGAGTAGAGTTATTATTCTTTTTTTTCTCTTTCTTTCCCGGTGTTGGAAGGGAGTCGGAAAATTGCCTGGATCCACAAACACTTACTTTAGAAATAAGATGCCAGGAATCATCACCTAACTGATTTTTGAGTTGTGAGACCGGCCAGGGTTCAGGAGTTAGGATCAAGAGACAGAAATTGGGCAGTCACAACACAAGCCGTGTCAAATTAGACGAGAAGCTATGGGAGCCAAACTTCAGAGCCTCACAAACTAAATGGAAATCTTCAAAATTCAGATTTGTTCAAATGAAACATAGAAACATAGAAGACTGATGGCAGAAAAAGACATCATGGTCCATCTAGTCTGCCCTTATACTATTTTCTGTATTTTATCTTGGGATGGATCTATGTTTATCCCAGGCATGTTTAAATTCAGTTACTGTGGATCTATCTACCACGTCTGCTGGAAGTTTGTTCCAAGGATCTACTACTCTTTCAGTAAAATAATATTTTCTCATGTTGCTTTTGATCTTTCCCCCAACTAACTTCAGATTGTGTCCCCTTGTTCTTGTGTTCACTTTCCTATTAAAAACACTTCCCTCCTGGACCTTATTTAACCCTTTAATATATTTAAATGAAATGTATTATTATTAATAATAATAATAATTATAATTATAATAATATATAATAATAAATTTAATACTAATAATAAATTTATTGTCATTGTCCAAAACAACGAATTGTCATTGGCAACGAAAGTCGTGTGACACCCAGAGACCAGTCCCACCATACATAAAATCAGAATAGGTAAATTTAAAAATAGAATAAAAAAATAGAATAAATGTCCCGTCCACTACAAATTCCCCACGCTGAACCACTCAACCATCTACATGACAAACCGAGTAATATTGTCCAACAGTTCACTGATGGTGACCCTTTAGTTCGTTGTTAAATGCGAGTACAGCTCTGGGATAAAAACTATTCAGGAAACATGAGGTCCGAGTTCTAGTTGTTCTGTATCTTCTGCCAGAAGGGAACAGTTCAAAGACATTGTAATCAGGATGAGAAGAGTCTTTGAGAATACTATGCACCTTCCTGGAACAGCGAGATGTGAAGATGTCATCCAGGGTGGGTAGTTGGAGCCCAATGATGTTCTGGGCAGTTTTAATAATTCTCTGTAGAGCTTTTTTGTTCGCTACAGAGCTGCTCCCATACCAAGCTAGGATGCCGTATGTCAAGACACTCTCAATGGTGCTGCGATGGTAGGACAACAGTATTACTGTTCTATTATCATTTCGTATATGAAGGCCTCCATGTATTGAACCCTCTTGTAAAAAACTCAAAAGAAAAGCAACCAGAATGTTTAGGAGACTAGAGACTAAAACATATGAAGAACAGTTGCAGGAATTTAGGATGACCAGGGGAGACAGGATAGAAACCTTCCAATATTTGTGGGGCTGCAGAAGTAGCTTGCTGACCGTGTGACCAGGTGGGAGTGGCTTGTCAATCATGTGACAGGGTGGCTTTAAGGTCATGTGACTGGGTGGGAGTGGCTTACCGACCAAGATAAGTTTTCAAATAGGTGCTTGGACTTTTTTTTTTAGTTGATTAAGTCCCATTATTTGAATAGCCACAAAAAGGACAAATGATAGACAGCATTATTGGTTGAGGAGCACAGCAACATTTTAAGGTTTGGTACCGAACCCACAAGGTTCAGTATGATAACAGATTAGGCAAGTAGCTCAATTTTCTTTCATTGCTGTAAAAGTTCAGTTCTAGATAATGATTAAAATGATTAAAAAATGGGTAAAAACATGCTCTTTAATTATTTCCTGTTTTAAAAGCAATTAAGGATCATACTAAGGTATTAGTGATGAGATTTGAACTGTTGACCTGCAGATCTAGCAGTCAGCTTTAGTGGCCTGCAGTACCGCACTGCACCACCTCGGCCCATTTATGAATATTGTTAGCAAACAGAAGCTCAAGATGACTTGCTGATACACCCAAGGTCACGTTAGAGCCATTAAATGGTCCACAATTTTGTTTAACACTGTTATTTATTACCTATTACCGGATCTATTTGTATGATTTATGTTTAAACCTATCTGCCAGTAAGACGCGGATATATGTAGCTCAGGGTTGAAATTGGGAGTCCTTGGTGCTTTCTGAAATTGGTGGTTTTCTTGCAGATGTTTCATGACTGAACTGGTAACATCATCAGTGCTAGGTGGGATTTGTGGTGGTGGGAAGGAGGAGGAGGAGGAAGAGGAGGAAGAGGAGGAGAAGGACCATGTGGTCATTGAGCTATCTATCTATCTATCTATCTATCTATCTATCTATCTATCTTTCTATCTTTCTATCTTTCTATCTTTCTATCTTTCTATCTTTCTATCTATCTATCTATCTATCTATCATCTATCTATCTATCTATCTATCTTCCTATCTTTCTATCTATCTATCTATCTATCTATCTATCTATCTATCTATCTATCTATCTATCTATTGTTAGAGTTGAAAGGGACCATGAAGGCCATCGAGTTCAACCCCCTGCCAAAGCATGAACCCTATAGTACACCAGTCAAGTGGCAGTTCAATCTTCTCTTAAAAATGTCCAGAGTGTTGGAGTTCACAATGTCTGCTGATAGGTTGTTCCATTGGTTGATCGCTCTGACCATCAGGAAGTTCCTCCTTATCTCCATGTTGAATCTCTCCTTGGTCAGCTTCCAGCCGTTGTTCCTCGCCGGCCCTCTGGTGCCCTGGAGAATAAAGTGATCCCCTCCTCTCTGTGACATCCCCTCGTATACTTGTAGACTGCTATCATGTCCGCTCTGGCCCTCCTTTTCTCTAGGCTATCCATGCCCAGTTCCCTCAGTCTCTCTTCATAAGTCTTGGTTTCCAATCCCTTAATCATCTGAGCTTGGTTGTTTTCTTACAGATGTTTCATGCCCCAACTGGTAACATCATCAGTGCTAGATGGGATTTGTGGTGGTGATGGGAAGGAGGAGGAGGAGGTCATGGAGCTCTGAGCTTGGTTGTTTTCACTACCCAACTAGGCAACATCACCATTGATGGTGTGTGTGTTCTACCTGCCCTAATCTTCAACTCCCTCCTTGTAGGAGAGACCGAGAGACCTGTTATAAAATAATGAGACGTGCTAAACCCAACTTGTTAGGAGACTTCCAAGTATCTCTTCTCCTACACCAACCTTAACGAACATTGACTGAGTTCTCAAGCGAGACTTAAGGATTAATCAAGATTCCATCTAATAATGAAGCTTTATTTTTGGGTGTCTCCCACCTCCACCAACACAATCTGATTTGAACGTCATAAGGCAATTAATCATGCACTTTAGTGCCTCGTTTGGCAGTCATTTATTCCGTTCCCAGGAAGCAAATTACATAAAAGCGACAGCATGCAAATGCAAACTTCGCAATTAAAAATAAAATAAAATCTAAAGTTTGCACCACAGCTATTCATCGGCGGTCAAATGGGGATTGTTCTCCTCCAAGCTTCTTTCTTTATAAAATGTATTTATCCTTATGCTTGCGTTTCTCAGATAATGAAAGCTGATGAAAGGGTGAGCTTTGGCACCCCGATCTAACGCATTCCCTTTGGAGTTTCGGAGACAAAATTAAGATAACAGCCACTTGCTCTGAATATTATATATGGCTTTATCCCATGGTTGTGTGTAATTTAAAAGCAGAAGGGATAGGAGCCCATTTGCTTTAATGAATCCCAAAGAACAAATATTGTTGCTTTTAGAAATTTTACATGTAAGAACATATTTGTGTTGGATCATATTGTGGAACTCTTTGCTGATCTCAGAAAAGAAGGAAGGCTAGGGGTTGAGCTGTTGCAGAAGTTGGTGATAAATGAACGGGTTGCCACACCATCTATAGAAGACCTGATGTTTGTGTTCTGTCGGGCTCTCTGGTAGACTCCTCCCAAAAATTCACAGGTACAAATTTCAAGACACACACACATTTGAAAATTCAAAACAATGTTCTTTATAATGAAAAGTCACTTAAACTAAGCCCTCTTTTGGTATAGCCAAGAGCACTCGTCTCCAAACAAACTGGTAATTTGTACAAGTCCCTTATCAGTTCTGTGATACTTAGCTTGCAGCTGTGAGGCAATTCACAGTCCTTCTTCTTTCACAAAGTGAAACACACTTTGCTCTGGTTTAGTTTCAAAGCGGGGAAAAATCAGCACACAAAAGGTCAAAGTCAGTAAAGCAGTCATGAAATGCAAAGATCAGATAATCCTCCACAATGGCCAAACCCACAGGCTGCTCTTTATAGCAGCCTCACTAATGACCACAGCCCCACCCAACCACAGGTGGCCTCATTTTCTTTGATAATAATCTCTCAGTTGTTGTTGCCTATGCATCGCTCTCCGCATGCCTGGCTGTATCATTAACTCTTGTTCTGAATCCAAGGAGGAGCTAGAGAATTGATCTCCTTCTGAGCTGTCTGCCACACTCTCCTCCTCCCTGTCACTCATGTCTTCTTGGTCAGAGGAGCCTTCATCAGCAGATTCCACCGGGGGCAAAACAGGCCTGCAGCATGTGGATGTCTCCCCCACATCCACAGTCCTTGGGGCAGCAGCTGGGCCAGAGCTAACCACAACAGTTTGTAGGAACTTGGGAGGGGTGAATACCAGGAAGGAACAGAATGGAAATGCTGGGGCCGGAAGTGAGGAAAGGATTGGCCACGCTGGCAAAATCTGGGCAACGTGATAAATTTGTGGGTGGCGGACAAAGGATGTGAACTTTCTATTAAAAAATAGTTTATTAAGTATTAACATTAAAAAGGGGAGACAAACATAACAGAAAAAAGGCATAATACATAGTATAGTGTAAAATTAGTAGTACATAATAACAAATATGTATATTTATAATCAAAGTACAATAAAGAGTGTATATAATATAGAGTAAGAGAGGGGGATAGAGAGGGGAATAGGGAAAAGGATAGGAAGGGAAGAAAGAAGGGAGGGAAGAGTGTCTGAAACATAACTGACCCTTTAGAGTTGTACAACTTTGTGGTGCGAAGGGGTGGTAGGTGTAAATAAGCAGGGGCTGGACAGAAAAATGGAAACACCATGCAGCTCTTCCGTGGAATCCAGATTTGTGAAGCTCCCTTTGAACAGTTTTTGTGGACACTGGGTTCTGTACGTGTCTATTGAGCTCTGCAGTGATTTTAGGAGCTGTGGTCTTGCAATCTGCTCTAACCATTCGCTTTAGAGTCCGACGGTCTCTCTCTCAGACCACTTCGACTTTCGACCAGACCTGTGCTTGGCTGAGGATGTTTTCCCTTCTCTTTCAAAAGCAGTCATGACTTTTGAGACATGACCTCTTGAAACGTCAAACATTCGGGCACTTTCTGTGACACCAGCGCCTGCCATTCGAGCACCAACAATTTGGCCTCTTTGAAAGCCTGAGAGCTCTGCCATTTCTAGGTTATGACCAATTTCCTTAAATTTCTGTTTTAAAAAAAGGTAGTTTAAAAAAACATATCAAATAACAGAATTAAAAAGACATTAAAATATGCCAGGTTTTGATTGATTTGAACATATTCAAACATTATGATGCCAAAAAGTTTCCATTTATTTGTCCACCCCCTGTGTCTTAAGTGTAGTTAGTAAGAATTCATAAGTATCGATGTGAACTTTCAACTGGGTGCGAAACTCAGATTCAGGTTTCCCCGTGTAGGTGCCAGGAAGGCTCCACAAATAAACTGGAGCTTCAAGGAATACTTTGACTCAGCATCTGATTTAGTTTGGATGTTACCTGGAACCACTGACAGAGGGCAGTTCAATCAGGGATGAAGCTCCAACAATAGCAACTTCTGTTCCATCGGTGGATTCAGTAATTAATAATAATAATAATAATAATAATAATAATAATAATAATAATAATTTATTGGACTTGTATGCCGCCCCTCTCCGAAGAATCGGGGCGGCTCACAACAATAATAAAACAATATAGCAGTAAAACAAATCCAATATTAAAAAACATATATAAAACCCCAGCAATTAAAACCATACAGCACATACATACCAAACATAAAATATAAAAGCCTGGGGGAGGATGTCTTAGTTTCCCCATGCCTGGCGATATAGGTGGGTCTTAAGTAATTTGCGAAAGACAAGGAGGGTAGGGGCTGTTCTCATCTCTGGGGGGCCGCCACAGAGTAGGCTCTTCCCTTGGGGCTCGCCAAACAACATTGTTTGGTCGACGGGACCCGGAGAAGGCCAACTCTGTGGGACCTTATCGACCGCTGGGATTCGTTCGGTAGAAGGTGGTTCTGCAGGTATTCTGGTCCACTGCCATGTAGGGCTTTAAAGGTCATTACCAACACTTTGAATTGTGACCGGAAACTGATCGGCAGCCAGTGCAGGCCACGGAGTGTTGCAGAAACTTGGGCGAATCTAGGGAGCCCCACGATGGCTCTTGCGGCCACATTCTGCACGATCTGAAGTTTCCGAACACTTTTCAAGGGTAGCCCTATGTAGAGAGCATTGCAGTAATCGAACCTCGAGGTGATGAGGGCATGAGTGACTGTGAGCAATGACTCCCTGTCCAAGTAGGGCCACAACTGGTGCACCAGGCGAACCTGGGCAAACGCCCTCCTCGCCACAGCCGAAAGATGATGAAGACGAAAGTAAGCAGAAAGCATAATATAAAACCCAGCCCAGGAGCTTTCCTTGGAATATACAGAATTCCTGATGGTTTTAAAGCTTCTGCTTGTTTTAATGCAACAGTATGCAAAACTTTCCACGTGCGCTAGAAATAGTGGGCCATCTGTTTCCTTTGGGGCGAATTAATACCTTCAGGAATAAAACTCTGCGAGGCTCAGCTAATCAAGACTAAGGCAGTCATTTATTTTGTGTTATTTTTGGTCCCCATCTATGATTATTTCATTATCCCTTTCGCCGGGCTCTTAAAACAAGAATCTCTGATTATTTGGTGGATGGTACAGTTTCTATTTTAATCAGCCCATTCCGCCAGCTCGTTAAACTGTCCTTCTCAGAAGCCATTTCAAGTGGACTTTTGATGCTATATCTCCCCATGCAGACGGAGAATTTCCTTCCCCATGACCGGTGGCATTTTCAGATCCACAGACGGACATTAGGAAAGGGAATCTCCCATTCTTTAGAAGACCAATATGTAGAATATCTGGCATGGTTTTTGTACTGTCAATTTATCCTTCAAAAACACATGTGGTTGAAAATACTGAAAATTTGCATTGTACGATTTTAAAAACATTGAAATAGAAACATAGAAGATTGATGGTAGAAAAAGACCTCCTGGTCCATCTAGTCTGCCCTTATACTATTTCCTGTATTTTATCTTAGGATGGATATATGTTTATCCCAGGCATATTTAAATTCAGTGACTGTGGATTTACCCACCACGTCTGCTGGAAGTTTGTTCCAAGCATCTACTCCTCTTTCAGCAAAATAATATTTTCTCACGTTGCTTCTGATCTTTCCCCCAACTAACCACAGATTGTGCCCCCTTGTTCTTCTGTTCACTTTCCTGTTAAAAACACTTCCCTCCTGAACCTTATTTAACATATTTAAATGTTTCAATCATATCCCCCCTTCCCCTTCTGTCCTCCAGACTAGACAGATGGAGTTCATGAAGTCTTTCCTGATACGTTTTATGCTTAAGACCTTCCACCATTTTTGTAGCCTGTCTTTGGACCCGTTCAATTTGATCCATCTCTTTTTGTAGGTGAGGTCTCCAGAACTGAACACAGTCACTTAGAAAGAGCTGTAAAAGCACTCTGAAGCGGTATATAAGTCTAAATGCTATTGCTATTCCTTCCTTCCTTCCTTCCCTGGTGGGTAAAAGGAGGACCCAGAATGTTGGTGGCAAGAGGCTGATTCTGTAAACCACTTAGAGAGGGCTGTAAAAGCACTATGAAGTGGTATACAAGTCTAAATTCTGTGCTATTACTCTGAATTTGATTCACTTAACCACTAGGGTTAGAAAAGTCATAAAATGGGCAAACCCCAAATGTCTCACATAAATTGGAGGTTAAATTATGGTCATGCATTAAAAGGACTTCATGTACATTTGCCTTTGTTCATAAAAATAATAAAGAATTTCCTGATGGACTTATCCAAAGATCATTTCAAGGTAGAACTGACCTTGTACAGAAGTCGCTGCTGTGGTTTGAACGGAAATGCCATCATGCTTATTAAACGTAGACACTGTTTTTATAAAAAAAAACTGAACCTCTGCAGATCCTTATGCATTTACAAAGATTCCAAAACCCATTTGGGCTTTTGTCGAGGTGCCATGATTCATAAAACATGATGATGAGTCAAAAGATCCGATCGCTGGAAAAGGGTTGCACTTTGGATCAGCAGATTTCTGAATCAGTCGCCTTTTCCAAAAATGGATTTACAAATGGAACATCTGGACGAAGGGTTGAGAAAGATGAGATCCATGTTATTGGTAACCAAGGGAGATGTAGCAGAGTAATTAAATTAATTTGAGCCATTCATGCTTGAGGCTTTTTTTAAAAAAAATCAATGATGTTGAAATGGGGAAAGACAACATATGTTGTAATCTCTGAAAGAATTTTGGAGGCAGGCCAGCTGAATTTAAGAACTTGTCGCAAAATCTGTTTATGGAAAAAAAATAATCAGTCCCTTTTGGCTTGTTTTAGTGATGCATTTGAACAAAGGATCTCTAGCTTAAAAAAAGCATGGGCAAGAGAATTTACTCAAAAGTAAATGATGTTGAGTTCAATGTTCAATTGGTATTTATCCCTGCGCAAATGTAAAACGAATAAAATCAAAACTTGCTTAGAAGAAATTCCATAAAGCAGAAATCCAAAAATGCATATATTGGAGCTTTGAAGTTGAATACTCAAAACTGTCCATCTAGTTCATTCTTGTTTTCAAATTCTGTAGGATCTTTGGCGACATCTGACCTTGATTGTTTTCATGTCGACGTTTCATAACCCAACTAGATAACATCATCAGTGGTGAAAGGAGTGAAGTTTGCTCTTATTTATAAACACGTCGCTTGCCCATGTCAGTGTTGGAGGAAGTGTCCTTGGTGGTTACTTGGTTGAGCTGTTGTCTTTTGTTTGTTGGCTTGAGTTGGTAGCTCATTGAATGGGGCTACCTTTGAAGAGTGTTCAGAAACTTCAGATCGTGCAGAATGCAGCTGCAAGAGCAATCATGGACTTCTTTCGGCCTTTTCCGGCCTTGTTTCCTCCCAAGAGATTCCTAGAGAGGCCCCACGGAGGCTTCTCCCCACCTTTTATGGCCCTGTTTCTTCCCAGGAGATTCCTAGAGAGGTCTCACGGAGGCTTCTCCTGGCCTTTTCCCGCCCTGTTTCCTCCCAGGAGATTCCTAGAGAGGCCCCACGGAGTCTTCTCCTGCCTTCTCCGGCCCTGTTTCCTCCCAGAAGATTCCTAGAGAAGCCCCACGGAGGCTTCTCCTTGCCTTTTCCAGTTACAGTTTTGGTTTGTAAGTGGAAAATGGTTCTTGAGAAGAGGTAAAAAAATCTTGAACACTCGGTTCTTATCTAGAAAAGTTCGTAAGTAGAGGCGTTTGTAGGTAGAGGCACCACTATATATTTATTTCAGAAATAAATCAATAAAAAATAGATGACTATTGTTGGAGTTAAGGAAAGGAGCTCGAAAAACTCAACCCCCTGAAAACCGAGAACAGCAAGCCCAGAAATCTGAAGTAAGCCCTTGTTTACAAAATATTTCCTTTTAAACACGCCCGCGTTATGTGTGATTAATACCGAGGAAAATTTGGGACCCCTGTTTAAAGAAGAGTTATTCTTTATCTAGCGGCAATTATATTAAGGCTGATTGAAAAAAAATATAGAAGAAATAACTCTTAGTGTGGCATTATTATCTTCTCCCTGGACAGTCAGTAATTGTCTGCTGTCATACGAGTTTGGGGTTTATTATATGCTTCAGTAATTCAATCTACTTTATAGCATTTTCCAAAAGTTTGCAAAGGCGTTTGTACTTTCAACAGATTCACACCCATACGTGCCTAGAGTAACATGCGAGAGGAATCATGGGCTTCCCAAGGCATGCCCATGTTACACCAACACTCCACAGTCTGCATTGGTTGCAGATCAATTTCTGGTCACAATTCAAAGTGTTGGTTATGACCTATAAAGCCCTTCATGGCATTGGACCAGAATATCTCCAGGACCGCCTTCTGCCGCACAAATCCGAGCGACGGGTTAGGTCCCACAGAGTTGGCCTTCTCCGGGTCCCGTCGACTAAACAATGTCATTTGGCGGGACCCAGGAGAAGAGCCTTCTCTGTGGTGGCCCCGACCCTCTGGAACCAGCTCCCCCCAGAGATTAGAACTGCCCCCACCCTCATTGCATTTCGTAAAGTTCTTAAGACCCATCTCTGCCGTCAGGCATGGGGGAACTGACACATCTCCCCCGGGCCTATACAGTTTATACATGGAAAGTTTGTGTGTGTGTTTGCTTTTAATAATGGGGTTTTTAGTGTTTTTTAAATTATTAGATTTGTTTTTACATTGTTCTTGTTATTGTTGTGAGCCGCCCCGAGTCTACGGAGAGGGGCGGCATACAAATCTAATTAATAGATAGATAGATAGATAGATAGATAGATAGATAGATAGATAGATAGATAGATAGGGTGGAAAATGTCGGTGCATCTTATATACTGAATACAGCCTTTTTTTGCTCTCCTGAATCCTTGCCCCCTGCCTGCAGAAAGTTCTTGGGTGTTGGGGCATGGGAACAATGCCCCTGTTTTTGCAAAAAAATGGGCAACTTAATAATAATAATTTAATAATAATAATTCAATTTAAGAATAATTTAATAATAATAATTTATTAAATTTGTATGCCGCCCTGAGTCCTCGGAAAGGGGCGGCATACAAATCTAATAAATTATTATTCTTAAATAATAATAATAAACTATATAGAATGCTGGTGAGACCACATTTGGAAAACTGTGTTCAGTTCTGGAGACCTCACCTGCAAAAAGATATTGACACAATTGAACGGGTCCAAAGACGGGCTACAAGAATGGTGGAAGGTCTTAAGCATAAAACGTATCAGGAAAGACTTAATGGACTCCATCTGTACCGTCTGGAGGACAGAAGGAAAAGGGGGGACATGATCGAAACATTTAAATAGGTTAAAGGGTTAAATAAGATTCAGGAGGGAAGTGTTTTTAATAGGAAAGTGAACCCAAGAACAAGGGGGCACAATCTGAGGTTAGTTGGGGGGGAGATTAGAAGCAACGTGAGAAAATATGATTTGACTAAAAGAGTAGTAGATGCTTGGAACAAACTTCCAGCAGACGTGGTTGGTAAATCCACAGGAACTGAATTTAAACATGCCTGGGATAAACATAGATCCATCCTAAGATAAAATACAGAAAATAGTATAAGGGCAGACTATATGGACCATGAGGTCTTTTTCTGCCGTCAATTTTCTATGTTTCTATGTTTCTAAATTATTATTATTTGTTTTCACAAAAACGGGGTGGGCAAAGGGTATGGAAACCCTGGAAAGTCCATCTGTTAAAGAAAGTCGTGGTTCAGCTGCTCTAACTTTCTTCCATAGAGAGCCAGAACAGTTTTATCCAAGAGCAAAGCACAGATTCATCTCAAATCCATCGTGCTCATTAGAGCTTATTATATGTTGAAGGACGGGGTTGGTTAGTGGGTTGGGTGTAACCATCTTCTGCAAATTATTTGGCGACCACTTCAGGGTTATTATAGCTCGTTCACGGCTCCTCTTTGTGCTGTTTAATGTCTCTCTTCATTGAAGAAATGCCGCTCTTGAGCTTCTTCAATTGTGACATTGGCTATGGCTTGATTCCGGGAAGGACCTCTTGATCGGGTGAATTGCTTTAAGAGAGGAGCCCTTGCAAGGAGGAGGTAGGGCGGAGGGACTCAAAGGAGACAGTGAGAGAGTCGGATTTGGCCTGCTCTCCCGAGACAGAAACTTGTCAAGGAAAAAGTTCCCTTGGTTTCTTCGTTCATTGCTTTGCTCCCCATCAAAATCTTTCTCTATCTCTTTCCTTCTTTCCTTCTTTCCTTCTTTCTTTCTTTCCTTCCTTCCTTTCTCTCCCTCTTCTTTTCTTCCTTCCTGTCTTTCTTATCTTTCTTTCTTTCTTTTTCTTTCTTCCCCTTTCACCTTTCTCCCTTCCTTTCTCATTCTTTCTTCCTTTCTCTCTCTCTCTCCTTCCTTCCTTCCTTCCTGTCTGTCTGTCTGTCTGTCTATCTATCATCTATCTATCTATCTATCTATCTATCTATCTATCTATCTATCTATCTATCATCTATCTATCTATCATCTATCTATCTATCTATCTATCTACCTACCTACCTACCTACCTACCTACCTACAAACATACATACATACATACATACATACATACATACATACATACATACATACATAAATACATAGCTGCCTGCCTGTCTGCCTGCCTAATCTATCTATCATCTATCTTCTATCTATCTATCATCTATCTATCTATCTATCTATCTATCTATCTATCTATCTATCTATCAAACTATCTATCTAACTATCTATCTATCTATCCTCTATCTATCCTCTATCTATCTATCTATCTATCTATCTATCTATCTATCTATCTATCTATCTATCCTGGGGAAGACTTTCCATTGATGTTCAGTGAAGTGATGGTTGTACCTCCACTTTATATATGAGTCTTCTTTGAAATTATGGATATCAAAACATCAGAGAAGCAAAAATCGAAGGAGAACTGTGAGAAACATGAGAAGGACAATTTATCCGGCTGGTGTTAATTCAGACCTACACTTGTTACCTGTCATCCCGGATTTGTTATTCTCCAATCTGTCACAAAGTTTGCATATTATAATGTCCTTCTTTGTCTCTCCTCTGCCCTTCTGTCCAAATCTTCCGCTGCACATTTATATTATTCCTCCACACATGTTCATTTCCGACTGACAGAAATTCATTTGCCACCTGACAGTGTGCCCACGCCGCTTTGAAAATGCGCAGAGCATCTTTTCGCTTCAGAGTTTTGTGGTGTGAGCATGAATTTAGATCGATGTTCTGGAACTTCAGGGCAGTAAATCATGGTTTTAAAGGACAATATTCGGGAAGGAGACAGGATGTACGGCTGGAAGCCATGACTACCTTCTGCATGGCCTGATTGAGCAAGCCTCAGAATTGGCTTGGATGAGCTCTTAGTGGGTGTTTTATGACATCCCATATAAACATGGCAAATTTTGGTTCCGATGAGAAGTTTTCAGTGACAGTTTATTGGCTTTGGTTTTTTTAGAGTCAATGGTGGAGGGAGGGATGGAGGGAGGGAGGACAAGAGACAGGGGAAGAAGGGAAAGGGAAGGGAGGGAGGGAGGGAGGATTTATTTATTTATTTGTTTGTTTGTTTGTTTGTTTGTTTGTTTGTTTATTAGATTTGTATGCCGCCCCTCTCCGAAGACTCGGATGGAAGGAAGGATGGATGGAAGGAAGGAAGGAAGGAGAAAAGGGATGAAAAGGGAGGGAGGAAGGGAGGATGGAAGGAAGGAAGGAAGGAGAACAGGGATGAAGAAGGAGGGAGGGAGGAAGGAAGGGAGGATGGATGGATGGATGGATGGAAGGAAGGAAGGAAGGAAGGAGAACAGGGATGAAGAGGGAGGGAGGAAGAAAGGAAGGGAGGAAGGGAGGGAGGAAGGGAGGAAGGATGGAAGGAAGGAAGGGAGGGAGGGAGGGAGGGAGGAAGGAAGGAAGGAAGGACCAAGGAGGAAAGAAACAAGAAGGAAAGGAAAGGAATTATATGCTGTGAGCCGCCCCGAGTCTTCGGAGAGGGGTGGCATATAAATTTAATAAATAATAATAATATAAAAGTATAGGTGAACAAATTTGAAAGGAAGAAAAGATATATGAGATAAAAGAAAGACAATTGGACAGGGGACGGAAGACACCCTGGTGCACTTATGCACGCCCCTTACTGACCTCTAAGGAACCTGGCGAGGTCAATCGTGGAGAGTCTAAGGGAGAAATGTTGAGGGTTAGGGGTTGACACTACTGAGTCAGGTAATGAGTTCCACGCTTCGACAACTCGGTTGCTGAAGTCATATTTTTTACCGTCAAGTTTGGAGCGGTTAATATTAAGTTTGAATCTGTTGTGTGCTCTTGTGTTGTTGCGATTGAAGCTGAAGTAGTCATTGACAGGTAGAACGTTGCAGCATATGATCTTGTGGGCAATACTTAGATCGTGTTTTAGGCGACATAGTTCTAAGCTTTCAAGACCAAGGATTGATAGTCTGCTTTCGTAGGGTGTTCTGTGGTCATTTTCCCTCCATGTTGAGCAAAATTAACCCTGTATACAAGAGGATGATAACTTACCTTTTTCTATCTCTATGTCACATCCTGGCCCATTCATTTTCTGAATTATAGCATAGAAGACAGAAGTCTATCAAATCCCAAATATGCAGGTGCTGAGCTTTTCCATCTGAGAAATCATTATTGTAGTACTTTAGAAAAAACAACAACAAGCCACTAAACCCTTAGAGTTCAAAAGTGAAAGAGGGACATAAATTGCAATAAGTTACTAATTTACAGATTATAAAAAGATGTTGAGGAGGAGATTAGAAGCTGATATAAAAACCCAAAGTAATATTCTTTACAAGGAATTTATTAAAAGTTCTCATTACTGTTAGTTTTCCATTATCTTTCGGATGTTGATAACATTCTGGTGGTGAATTGGTTTGATTTGCAATGGTAAAGATAAAAATAAAGATCAAATATGAGAATATTATTCTAAAGGAGAATAGTGAGTGGGAAGATCTTATGCTACAATGTAGGAATGTTTTCTTGCATCACTATTATGCCCTCTTGTGGAAATTCAGAGTTTATGGCTCAACATAGTTTCAGCACATAACAAAACTTTAATAGAGTTGATCCATCCATCCATCCATCCTTCCTTCCTTCCTTCCTTCCTTCCTTCCTTCCTTCTTTCTTTCCTTCCTTCCTTCTTTCTTTCCCTTGACCAACACTATGGTCATTAAAGAAACCCAATAGTCACAGATGCCAACCCATTGTTTGCTACCAGTGCAGTTTTATCAAAAAACAGAAGTTACAATCCAGTTGTAAATTGGTGCTTCCAGTGTGTAACTTTCATCTAAGATGTAATTATTATTTATTGGATTTGTATGCCGCCCCTCTCCGCAGACTCGGGGTGGCTAACAACAGCAGTAAAACAGTACAACAAAATCCAATATCTTGCACGTATTTGAAAATAAAGAATTTTAAAATGGACATTTGTCTGATTGAGTTAGGTTAGGTTAGGTTAGGTTGGGTTGCGTTGCGTTGCGTTGCGTTGCGTTGCATTGGACTAGATGAGATGATAGATGATACATATGATAAATAGACAAACAGACAGACATAATCAAGTTGGAGATAGATAGATAGATAGATAGATAGATAGATAGATAGATAGATAGATAGATAGATAGATAGATAAATGGATGGATGGATGGATGGATAGATGATAGACAGACAGACAGACAGATTATACTTGAATATATACTTCCAGTCTAGGAATACCAAATTCCAGGTATTAGTAGTAAAGGTATCCACAAGGTAGTAAAACCAGATCCATGTCTCGGTGCACATAAAGACAAATCCACACCAATTCTTCAAAACGCCTCTCCGATTCAATCGCTGTGAAAGAAGTAAGGGAAAGACCCCCCTCCCCAAAAAAATACTTCTGCTTTGCTTCAAATAAAAACAACAGAGCATCAAATGTACAGGTTGAGCAGTTGGCTAATTATTTCACATCTACCAGTTGATGTCCTTCAGGAAAGATGTAAAGGAAACAGTAGGAGACACCGGGCGCATTTAGCCTGAAGACAAGAAGACAGTGGGAAAGCATGCTAGCTGCCTTCAAGTATTTGAAGAGCTGTCACACAGAAGAAAAGGCAGAATTATTCAATGTCATTCAGGGAAACAGGACCAGACATGGTGGGTTTTAAATGACGAGGAACTAAATTTCTCTCGGACATCAGAAAAACTTTCAGAACGGAAAGGCCTATTGAGCAGTTGAGAGGATGATTGCTTCAGAAGGTGGTCGGTGCTCCTTTCTGGGGGATAAAGGCAGATTCGGTGGTCACCTGTCAGTCTTTTGGGCTTTGTGCATAGCATCAGAGGATCTGCACGGCTCCTTCCAAAACTTACATTCTATTTTAGAGAAGATAGAGAGCTTAGAATCCAAAATCAATGGTCATATCCAAGGGATATCCAAATGATGAGATAATAGCAGAAAAATTAAAAGAATGAAATGTACCATTAGAGCAGAGTATGGTTGCTGATATATTCGTCTGTCTGTCTGTCTGTCTGTCTGTCTGTCTATCATCATCGTCTGTCTGTCTGTCTGTCAATCTATCATATATCTATCATTCATCTATCATTCATTCTCTCTCTATCACCTCTCTCTCTCTCTCTCTGTCTCTCTCTCTCTATCTATCATCGTCTGTCTATCTATCTATCTATCTATCTATCTATCTATCTATCTATCATCTATCTATCTATCTATCTATCTATCTATCTATCTATCATCTATCTATCTATCTATCTATCTATCTATCTATCATATATCTATCATTCATCTATCATTCAATCTCTCTCTATCACCTATCTCTCTATATCTATCTATCTATCTATCTATCTATCTATCATCGTCTGTCTGTCTGTCTGTCTGTCTGTCTGTCTGTGGAGAGGGGCGGCATACAAATCCAATAAATAAATAAATAAAATAAATAAATAAAAAATATATGTATCTTTCATTTATCATTCAATTTCATTTATCATTCAATATCACCTATCACCTATCTATCATCTATCTATCATCTATCTATCATTCAATATCTCTCTCTCCCAGCTATCTATCTATCTATCTATCTATTTATCTATCTATCTATCTATCTATCTATCTATCTATCTATCATCTATCATCTATCTATCATTCAATATCTCTCTCTCTCCCAGCTATCTATCTATCTATCTATCTATCTATCTATCTATCTATCTATCGATCGATCGATCGATCGATCGATCTATCTATCTATCTATCTATCTATCTATCTATCTATCTATCATCTATCATCTATCATCTATCTATCATTCAATCTCTCTCTCTCTCTCTCTCCTCTAATCTATCTCTCTATTGCTCTATCATCCACGGTATATCTATCATATACAGTACATCTAAGTATGTATCTATCATCTATCATTCTCTGTCTCTCTCTTTCCCTCTCTCAAAAATCCTTTTTTCCCCACCATATATATGTATGCAACCAAACTGTGACATTTCTCTGTGTCTTATATGTGTATATATGTGTGTATATGCCTCATGGTTATCCTTTGAGAGCTGAATACAATGAAATTTGTTTGCTGATTAGTGTACATTTAAAGTGGCAATAAAGTTTTCACTCTATTCTATTCTTCTGTATGGAAATTTCACCTGAATAGAAAATTCCTGTCTCTTTAACCTGTAAAGAGGCAAGAATTCAGGAAGTCTGCCTACAACTTCTCAAAGAGAAGAGCCAACATCTACCTCTCAAAGGGCATCTCTCAGATTTGGTGTTGTTGGAAGGATCACCTGGATGTAATGAGCCATAAAGGAATATTTACAGGCCCAGGAATATAATTGCAGGCCCATTAATGCAAATTGAAATAAAGTGAGCTCTTTTCTTTTAATGGGCATTTTGACCGTTGGGTCAAACTGAATCCTCTAGAGTTTAGGAGGGTTGCAACCATATTTAACCAAGTCCGTTTCTGTTTTTAGGGAGGTATTTATCAGTAGAAATGTCAGCAATGTTTTAACAAAACATCAGAGCTGCTCAATCTTGGCAAGTTTTAAAACCAGTGGACTTGAAGTCCCAGAATTCTCTTGCCAGCTATATATGCCTTTGCATGAAATATGTCATGTTGCATGTTGCACATAAAAAGCATAGAAGAAAGGATGGATATTGGCAAGATGAGAAGAATCATTAGGCAAAACCAGCCTGCAAAAAATGCATTTATTGCAAAAAACCTGCTTCAAGAACCATCGAAAGAAATATTAACAGAAAGAGGGCCTTGCAATAAATGCAGTTTTCCCATCATGTTTTAATAACAATAACAATAACAACAATAACAATAACAACAACAATAACAATAACAACAACAGAGTTGGAAGGGACCTTGGAGGTCTTTTAATACAACCCACTGCTTAGGCAGGAAACCCTACACTACTTCAGACAGATGGTTATCCAACATCTGCTTAAAAACTTCCAGTGTTCTGGAGGCAAGCTGTTCCACTGATCAATCGTTCTGACTGTCAGGAAATTTCTCCTGAGTTCTAAGTTACTTATCTCATTGTTTAGTTTCCACCCATTGCTTCTTGTTCTACCTTCAGGTGCTTTGGAGAATAGCTTCACTCCCTCTTCTTTATGGCAACCCCTGAGATATTGAAAGACTGCTAGCAGGTCTCTCCTGGTCCTTCCTTTCATTAAACTAGCCCTGCTTAGTTCCTGCAAATGTTCTTCATATGTTTTAGCCTTCAGCCCCTTTGTTGCTTTCCTCTGCACTTTTTCTAGAGTCTCAACATCTTTTTTGCATTGTGGCGACCAAAACTGAATGCAGTATCCCAAGCGTGGCCTTACCAAGACCTTATAAAGTGACATTAACACTTGACGTGATCTTGATTCTGTCCCTCTATTGATGCAGCCTAGAACTGTGTTGGCGTTTTTGGCAGCTGCTGCACACCGCTGGCTCCTATTTAAATGGCTGTCCACTAGAACTCCAAGATCCCTCTCACAGTTACTACTGTTGAGCAATGTACCATATATACTGGACCTGTGTGTTTTGCTTTACTTGCCTAGATATAGAACCATTTTTTTTCACTATTGAATTTCATTGTGTTAGATAGTGCCCATTGTTCAAGTTTGTTAAGATCCTGAACCCTTTTAAGAACCTAGAGCAGAGGTCTTCAAACTTGGCAACTTTAAGACTTGGGGACTACAACTCCCAGAATTCTCCAGCCAGCTATGCTGGCTGGAGAATACTGGGACTTGAAGTCCCCAAGTCTTAAAGTTGCCAAGTTTGAGAACCCCTGACCTAGAGGCAGGAGATTTAAAACAGTAGAGCCATGCCTTTGATCTGGTTTTGTCAAAATCTTCTCGAGGGCTTTCCAACCTTCGTCCTTGTTTCATATCATTGTGACTTTGCTTTTTATTGGCATTATTTAAAAGAAAAGGGTTTAGAGACCTAGAAGTGACTTTCTCCGGGGGCTTACAAATCTCTTTAATTTACAGGCGCTTTTCATTTTTTCTTTATTAAATCCACTCTGAAGCTGTATTTATTTTCGACTGTAGATGGCAAGAGAGAACAAGGAATATCTCTTCCTGATTCAGAAAGTCAATCATTTCTCCCTCCTCAATTCCACCGGCCTCTTCCTCACAGAGGGTTTAGCACAACATAGGAAACAGTTTGCCCATATTTATTCCATAAACCACGGTTAAAACAAACACGTATTAGCGCAATATATGATATCTGCCAGTTTATTATTTGCCAGTCGCGTTTCAATTTATAGAGGAAATGAATTCTACGCAACCCAACAAGACCGACACAGACTTCAGAGGATAATTAGAATTGCAGAAATAACAATTACTGACAAACTGCCTTACATTGAGGACTTGTATACTGCACAAGTCAAAAAGAGGGCCGTGAAAATATTTACGGACTCTTCACATCCTGGACATAAATTGTTTCAACTTAAATCCAGAAAATGTCGCTACAGAGCACTGCACACCAAGACAACTAGACACAAGGACAGTTTTTCCCCCGAACACCATCACTCTGCTAAACAAACAATTCCCTCAAAACTGTCAAACTATTTACAAAGTCTGCATTAGTATTACTATTAGTCTTCTCATCGTTCCTATCACTCATCTCCTCCCACTTATGACTGTAGGACTGTAATTTGTTGCTTGTATCCTTACAAGTTATATTAATATTGATTGTATCCTGATTGCTTATTTGACCCCTTTGACAATCTTTAAGTATTGTACCTCATACTTGACAAATGTATATTTTCTTTTATGTACACTGAGAGCATCTGCACCAAAGATGAATTCATGTGTGTCCAATCACACTTGGCCGATAAAAAAAATCTATTCCATTCTTAATCAGGATTTGTTGACTTCAAAACTGGCACGAATACTAGCGACCGATAAGGTCCCACAGAGTTGGCCTTCTCCAGGTCCCGTCGACTAAACAATGTCGTTTGGCGGGCCCCAGGGAAAGAGCTTTCTCTGTGGCGGCCCCGGCCCTCTGGAAACAACTCCTCCCGGAGATTAGAATTGCCCCCACCCTCCCTGTCTTTCGTAAACTACTCAAGACTCATTTATACCACCAGGCATGGGGGAGTTGAGATATTCCTTCCCCCTAGGCCATTACAAGATATGCATGATATCTTTGTCTGTATGTTTGGTTTTATAATAAGGGTTTTTAGTTGTTTTATTATTGGATTGTCACATGCTGTTTTTATTATTGTTGTTAGCTGCCCCGAGTCTACAGAGAGGGGCAGCATACAAATCCAATAAATTATTATTATTATTATTATTATTATTATTATTATTATTATTATTATTACGTCCTCAAATTTCATTAAATTACAATATCTCCATTTTATTAAGCTTATTATTAATCTGGATGGATGGGTTTGAACATAATTTGTGTAACAACGATTCACTTATTAACTGCGGCAAGCGAGATTAACATACAGTAAGCTAAAAACCATGGTCCACACCACTGTGATTTGTGAACCATTGTGGTTCACAGGGCATACCAAGGCCAAATGTAACAAACCACATTGTGGATAGCTTGAATGAATTTTTTCCCCTTCTGTATACCTGTAAAAATTCATTCCTGGGGACACTATTGAAAAGGATCCCTTTCTGAGCTCTGGTGGATTTTGGACATAGCAAGACGATAACCTTGAAGAGTCTTTGATCTGATCTAATCCTGTAAAAAATTCCTAATTTTTTTTTAAATCATTTTCCATTTCTTCACAACTTGCTCAAAAGTGGTGCATAGGTTATGCATATTTTTTTCCCAAAAATCAGGTGTATGTTCAACTGCTTCTATTATAGCTAGCATGACCTTTTGACCAGGTCTCAAGACACCTCTGGTGCTAGTCAAACTTGTACTAATCAATAATATCTAAATTGCAAAACACTTGTGTATTTGTTGTAATCAAATGAAACGTGAACATGGATTATAAGACATAGGTTAGGGCTGCAGAGGTTAGATCACAACATCAGTGAATTATGTTGACAATGAAGAAGATCTAACCGCCCTTCTCTAATGTCAACAATAACAACAGTAACAAAAGCTAACCTTTTCTGATATTCCTGGAAGGAAATTCCCCAGGACACTAAGCTACAGAACAAAATTCAGAAGACGTGTTAGAATTAGCTACAGTGATTGGACTCATTCGAGACAATGATGAATCCGCATACAGACGGGAAGTTGAACAACTATCCTTGTGGTGTGACCAGAACTATCTAGAACTGAACACACTCAAAACCGTAGAAATGGTGGTAGACTTTAGGAGAAACCCTTCCACCTCTCACAATACTAGACAACACAGTATCAAGAGTAGAAACCTTCAAATTTCTAGGTTCTATCATATCTCAAGACCTAAAATGGTCATCTAACACCAAAAACATCATCAAAAAAGGACAACAAAAATGTTATTTCTGTGCCAGCTCAGGAAACTCAAACTGCCCAAGGAGCTGCTGATACAGTTCTACAGAGGAATCATTGAGTCTGTCATCTGCACCTCTATAATTGTCTGGTTTGGTTCTGCAGCCCAACAAAACCGACACAGACTTCAGAGGAGAATCAGAACTGCAGAAAAAACAATGGTTGCCAACCTGCCTTCCATTGAGGACCTGTAGACTGCACAGGTCAAAAAGAGGGAGGGGAAAATATTTACTGACCCCCTCGATCCTGGACACAAACTGTTTCAACTCCTACCCTCAAAACGTCGCTACAGAGCACTGCACAGCAAGACAACTAGACACAAGAACAGTTTTTCCCCGAACGCCATTACTCTACTAAACAAATAATTCCCTCGACACTGTCAGACTTTCTACTAAATCTGCACTTCTATTCTACTAGTTTTTCTCATCATTCCTATCACCCATTTCCTCCCACTTAGGACTGTATGACTGTAACTTGTTGCTTGTATCCTAAGATTTTTATTAATATTGATTGTTTCTTCATTGCTTATTTGACCCCTATGACAATCATTAAGTGTTGTACCCCATGATTCTTGACAAATGTCTCTTTTTCTTTTATGTACGCTGAGAGCATCTGCACCAAGATAAATTCCTTGGGTGTCCAATCACAGTTGGCCAATAAAATTCTATTCTATTCTATTCTCAAACCTTCACAGCTCCAACTTCAAACTGTCTACCATGGACCTCACCCCATTCCTAAGAGGTCCATAAAGGGGATTTGCATAACCATACCAGTGTGTCTCCATTCATTTATATTCATTTCCTTTGTCCGTCCATGTTCATATTGCTCAGGCAATCTCACACTACTCACAAGAGCCTACAACACTTTTGCCAGACCCATCCTAGACTACTGCTCATCTGTCTGGAACCCATACCACATCTCAGACATCAACACCCTAGAAAACGTCCAAAGATATTTCACCAGAAGAGCCCTTCACTCCTCCACTCGAAATAGAATATCCTACGAAAATAGATTTACAATCCTGGGTCTAGAAAGCTTAGAACTACGGTGCCTAAAATACGATTTGAGTATTGCCCACAAGATCATATGCTGCAACGTCCTACCGGTCAATGACTACTTCAGCTTCAACCGCAACAACACAAGAGCACGCAACAGATTCAAACTTAATACGAACCGCGCCAAACTTGACTGTAAAAAATATGATTTCAACAATTGAGTTATCGAAGCGTGGAACTCATTACTGGACTCAATTGTGTCAACCCCTAACCCCCAACACTTCTCCCTTAGACTCTCCACGATTGACCTCTCCAGGTTCCTAAGAGGCCAGTAAGGGGCGTACATAAGTGCACTGGTGTGCCTTTCGTCCCCTTTCCAATTGTCTTTCTTCTCTTTCACCTATCATATATATTCTCTTCCTTTCTTATATCCTCTCCTCTAAGTTCACTATCCCCCTCATTTATATTATCACATGTCTATTTTTCTTCCTATGTATTTGTGTATTGGACAAATGAATGAATGAGTGAGTGAGTGAGTGAGTGAGTGAGTGAGTCAGTCAGTCAGTCAGTCAGTCAGTCAGTCAGTCAGTCAGTCAGTAAGTAAGTAAGTAAGTAAGTAAGTAAGTAAGTAAGTAAGTAAGTAAGTAAATAAATAGAAAAACAGAAATAGAGGATCAACACAGATCTGCCTTCCTTCGCCAGGGTTTAATGGAGGCCTTTTATTTCCCTTTCAGCGGTGACATTCTGAAGCAAGGACACAGAGACAAATTTCAACTCAGTGGGTAATGCCAAGAGCAGCCCGTTCCTACGTCTTATTGAATGCCAGGCTGACAAATTCAAGGGCCAGATAGATCATTGGATTCCATTAGCTTCTCACTGAGTGCCGTTGGCTGATGCTGTTTTTCTCCCGTGTATCTTTCTATTATCCCCAAGACTCCCTGCCAATTTTACGCCTTCCCGTTCCCGGAGAGTCCCATGGGACAACTTCCCTTCTTGTGTCTTCTGCTAGAATATAATTGAAGTATAAAAAAACCTAACATGCCATCAACCTAGTAGAAGTAACTAAAGAAGGGAAGGTGTCATGCCCCCGTTTGAGCCTGAATTTGCAGAGGAGGACGAGCCACAGCTGGAATTGATGGAGATTGAGGGGTTGGCTTTGTGGCAGTTTAGGGCACCTAGTAGGGAGGAATGAGGACAGGATGACCAAGACAGGGCAAGCAATGGAAATAAGGACTGAAGGAGCTCAGGAGATGAGCAAGGACTTCCCCCTCCTGATCCCCGAGTGCGGAGAGAGGAGAAAAGGCAGGAACGGTGCAGGCTAACGCGATGACTTGAGAGGGGAACACCCTAGCCCTCTTCACAAGGCACACCTGGGGACTGAGATTTAAAGGGGTACTGTGGGGAGGGGTGTTTCGTCAGGAACAAATGCGGAATTAGTGGAGTTTTGAGTGCCGTCACAGATGTCTGGCATTTGCAGGATTGCTTGCCTCCTTCCTTGCTTCCAAGACTCACTTTTTCTTCCCTGCTTTGTGGATTCAGTGCCTTGTTCCTTGCTTTGCTGGATTGCTCGGTTGCTCTCTCTCTCTCTCTTTCTCCTTCTCTCTCTCTCTTTCTCTCTCTCTTTTTCTCTCTTTCTCTGTCTTTCTCTCTCTGTCTTTCTCTCTGTGTCTTTCTCTCTCTTTTTTTTCTCTCTCTCTTTTTTCTCTCTCTTTCTCCTCTCTCTCTGTCTCTGTCTCTTTCTTTCTCTCTCTCTTTCTCTCTCTCTCTTTTCTCTCTATTTCTCCTTCTCTCTCTCTCTCTCTCTGTCACTGTCTTTCTCTCTGTGTGTCTTTCTATCTCTCTCTTTCTCCTTCTATTTCCTCTCTCACTGTCTCTCTCTTTCTCTCTCTCTTTTTCTCTCTTTCTCTGTCTTCCTCTCTCTCTTTTTTTCTTTCTCTCTTTCTCCCCTTTCTCTGTCTCTGTCTTTCTCTGTCTTTCTCTCTGTGTGTCTTTCTCTTTCTCTCTCTCTCTCTCTCTCTATTTCTCCTTTTCTCTCTGTGTGTGTGTCTCTCTGTCTTTCTCTCTGTGTTTTTTTCTCTCTCTCTGTGAGTGCTTTGGAGCATTAAAGGGGCGCATTAAAGGGTAGTTTGAACTCTCAGCTGCCTGTGTGGCCTTCCTTTCCTTGTCATGGGTCATCACAAGAAGTTGCACACACACAGAGAGAGAGAGAGACATGGGAGAGAGAGAGGGAGGGAGAGAGAGCGAGAGCGCCAATATTTAGAGTCCAGAAAGTCAGACAAGTTAACGGATGTAGCCACAACTTGAAGGCAGAGATTCTTTTCAGCCCAATGTCCTCCATAAAATCACTTGACTTCCTTTAAACTGGCATTAAGTTCCCCATAACGTTACAGACTCATTAAAACATCTTTTGAAACGCTGCCAATGGGGAGGATATTGACCTAGAGAAACTAGTGATCTGGCCCAACATCCTTACACAAACACAATCATAAGTTAGCCATGTGTGATACATTGACCCATATATATATACCACCTAAGCATTAATCCACTTTACACCTTAGCAAGAAATACCACCGCAATTTCCCTCGGGTAAGCGAGAGAAGAAGGTTTTTCGGGATATAATGATGCTAGTATTTCTCTGGCCTCTCTGATAATATTCTTTGTGATGACCCTACTGCCTCCGGGAAGCCCTTATCTAAATAGACTTTGTAGAACATCATTTTAAAAAGTCACATTAAAAGTTATTTATTACGCTCTTAGAAATGAATCTTCTCCAAGATGTTTTCGATCCTCCTTTTTTCAGTCAGGGGATAAAATTAAAACTGCAATAGCCTTTCAGCCAAAGTGTTTCACTAGAGTCACAGTAGTCCTGTACAAACTTTTCTGAGTCTTTTAGTGTTCCCTCTTAAGTTATCTCTCTCTCTCTCTCAAAACCTTCCTCCCACTTTTCTGGGGTTTGGGGAAAGGGAAGTTTTTATTTATTTATTTATTGTTAGAGTTGAAAGGGACCATGATGGCCACCGAGTTCAACCCCCCGCCCAAGCAGGAACCCTATAGTACACCAGTCAAGTGGCAATTCAATCTTCTCTTAAAAATGTTCAGAGTGTTGGAGTTCCCAACGTCCGCTGGTAGGTTGTTCCATTGGTTGATCGCTCTGACCATCAGGAAGTTCCTCCTTATCTCCATGTTGAATCTCTCCTTGGTCAGCTTCCAGCCGTTGTTCCTCGTCCGACCCTCTGGTGCCCTGAAGAATAAAGTGATCCCCTCCTCTCTGTGACATCCCCTCGTATATTTGTAGACTGCTATCATATCCGCTCTGGCCCTCCTTTTCTCTAGGCTATCCATGCCCAGTTCCCTCAGTCTCTCTTTGTAAGTCTTGGTTTCCAATCCCTTAATCATCTTCGTTGCTCTTTTTTGCACCTTCTCCAGAGTTTCAATGTCTCTTTTGAAGTGCGGTGACCAGAACTGAATACAGTACTCCAAGTGTGGTCGGACCAGGGCGTAGTAGAGTGGTATTAAGACTTCCCTGGTCTTGGAGTGTATTCCCCTGTTGATGCAGCTTAGGATTGTGTTGGCTTTTTTAGCTGCTGCTGCACATTGTTGGCTCATGTTTAGTTGATTGTCCACCAAGTCTCTGAGGTCTCTTTCGCAGTCGCTACTGCTGAGAGGGGTTTCTCCCAGGTTGTATGTGTGTCCAGGGTTTTTTCTGCCTAGGTGAAGGACTTTGTTCTTGTCGATGTTAAACATCATTTTGTTGGTGTGGGCCCACTGTGTTAGTCTGTCTAGGTCTTTCTGTAATTTGAGCCTGTCTTCTAGGGTATTGGCTACCCCCGCCAGCTTGGTGTCGTCTGCGAATTTGATCAGTTGCCCTTCCATTCCCTCGTCCAAGTCGTTGATGAAAATGTTGAAGAGCACAGGGCCCAGGACTGAACATTCAGGTCTTCTATAGATAGTACCGTGTTTCCCCGAAAGTAAGACAGTGTCTTACTTTCTTTTTACCCCCAAAAGCCCCACTACGTCTTACTTTCGGGGTATGTCTTACATTGGAAAATAATTGAAAGGGTCGCGTTCCCGAAGGCATCTCCCCAGAGTCCAGAAGGGCAGCCGCGGGACAGGAGCCTTGTGAGCCCTTTTCCAAGTTCAACCTCAGGGCTCCAAGCGGCGTGCACGCATGGAGCCGCAGACGCGTTTCGGGGAAGCGTGTGTCTGGAGGGGAGGAGCCGCTCTGCGCAGTTGGGCAGCCCCACCTGCCTGCCGGAAAGGAGGCGGGCAAAGGAGGGTGCAGCTCCGGCCGCTCGCCTCAGAGCTGGTCGGCCTCGCTGGCCGCTTGCAGCCGAGCCTCGGCAGGACTCGGTTGCTGGGACGAGCACCTTCGCTGCAAGCCGCCGCCCGCTCGGCTCACTTCGGACCAGCGCCGTCCTTCGCTTTGCCAAGCCGGGGAAGAGGCGGTGGCGCCGCGGCGAGGCGAAGGGCGCGCGGGGAGCTTGGAAGTGACGTCATCGGGCTCCCCCGCCCGGCAATACCCCTGTGTTTCCATGAAAGTAAGACATATGTCTTACTTTCGGGGTATGGCTTATATTAGCCGACCCCCCTGAAACCCCCGATACGTCTTACAATCGGGGGTGTCTTACTATCGGGGAAACAGGGTATCACCAACTTCTGCACCACCTTGAAGCTTATATACACTGCTCAAAAAACAAAGGGAACACTTAAAAAAACAGAATATAACTTCAAGTGAATCAAACTTCTGTGAAATCAAACTGTCCGCTTAGGAAGCAACACTGATCGACAGTCACTTTCACCTGCTGTTGTGCAAATGGAATAGTTGTGCCAATGAAATATACAATGAGAATATTTCATTGCATTCAGATCTAGGATGTGTTCTTTGAGTGTTCCCTTTATTTTATTTTATTTTTAGCAGCATATATAAATATGTGCTCACTTTCTCACTATTCCTTTGTTCCTTCCCTAGCATTTCAGGTAAGAGAGGAGATAAAAAGGCCCTTTTTTAATGGGAACCAGGGCAATAAAACATCCCGATAGCCCTCCGTGTGTTCATCAAGCTGGTATCTAATAGCATTGCAGGACCGTTTGTAAGTTGGCTTAGGTAGGAGATCGGAGACACACGGTATAAATTATTCACCCTCTTCATCAAAGTAGCAAAAAATAAATCCAGATCACTTCTTCAAAGGTAGGTGAGCCCGTCACTTTTGGAGGAGTGGGAGATGACCTCTCACCGAACTGAAATTGAGAAGAAAAAAAAGAGGTTAGACGATTTGGTGCAGGTAATTAGAGGTGTGCGGTAGAAGCAAATTGCGATGTATATTTAGTCTGAATGTATTATTGATGGTGTCCTACCATCCTTGGAGAATGCTCGGAACTAAACAATGTGTTTTAGAATACACGTAGAACGCTGCAACCGTATTTGGGGTGTCGCAATTTCAAAGAAAGATGTCGAGACTTTGGAAAGAGTGCGGAGAAGAGCAACCAAGAGGATTAGGGGACCGGAGGCTAAAAGAAGGGTTGCAGGAATTGAAGTCACACACAAGAAAGAGAAGGTGTTTGTAGACAGGGGGAGGGGGACAAAAGGCTGCTGGAATTAAGCGGCATGGGCAGTGCCACACGAAATTCCCCATTTCGTTTATTAAGGTCCCCCTGAAGATGTTTTCATGGCAGTAAGTGAATTTCAGTGTTCTGTAAAGGTGAGTTTCACTCCTCCTGAAAAGAAACCCATCTTGTTCAACTCTCAAGACTGCTGAGTGGAAATAAAATCATAAAACAAGCATTTATTCTTTTAGATTTCACAATAAGGAATTCAGCTGTGTGATCTACCTACCTATCTACCTATCTACCTATCTACCTATCTACCTGTCTACCTGTCTACCTGTCTACCTGTCTACCTGTCTACCTGTCTACCTGTCTACCTGTCTACCTGTCTACCTGTCTACCTGTCTACCTGTCTACCTGTCTACCTGTCTACCTGTCTACCTGTCTACCTGTCTACCTGTCTACCTGTCTACCTGTCTACCTGTCTACCTGTCTACCTGTCTACCTACCTACCTACCTACCTACCTACCTATCATCTATCTGTTAGATCTGTCTGTCTGTCTGTCTGTCTGTCTGTCTCCATCCATCCATCCATCCATCCATCCATCCATCCATCCATCCATCCATCCATCTATCTATCTATCTATCTATCTATCTATCTAATCTTTTAGATTTGGCGATAAGGAACTCACCCATCTGATATCTCTCTCTCTCTCTTCATCCACCCATCCATCCATCTCTCTCTCTATATATCCATCCATCCCTCTCCCTCTCTCTATCCATCCATCTATCCATCCATCCATCCATCCATCCATCCATCCATCCATCCATCTTTTAGATTTGACGATAAGGAACCCACCCAGCTGATCTCTCTCTCTTTCTCTTTCTCTCTCTATCTCTATCCATCCATCCATCCATCCGTCCTAATTCCAGGCCTGCCAGAAAAGTCAGGTCTTAACGGCTTTCTGGCAGACTGGTAGGATGGAGATAGTACAGATCCCTGGGGGAAGTTGATTCCACAAAGTTGGAGCCACCACAGAAAAAGCTCTTCCCCGAGGCCCCACCAACCGACAATTTTCTTACTACCTCCCTGTGGATCCAGGTTTCTCCAGCTGAGATTTATGATTCTACAAGTCTAAAAGATTCTTCTCCATTGATTCTGGCCTGCTGTCTTATCAGTATAATAAATAAACCTGGCAGAACAAAATTATCCTCCTTTTTTTTTTAAGCTGTCAGTTCAACTTCAATTCACCTAGGGCTTTCTGCCAGGATGTCTGAAGATATGAGTTTGGTCCAACCTTATCTTGATTATCTTTCAGAGGGTCAAAAGATTAGCTTGCTGCTAAGATGGGAGGTTAGGAAGATGGAGGATTGAGAAAAACAGCGAGGGGAAAAATATATATGCCAACCTCACACCTAGCTCTGAAAAAACCCTTGTCAGACAAGGAAGAGAACAAGGCAAAATAAAAATTATCTCTGTATTAGTCAGGCAGAACATTAATTTGGAAAGCAGACAAGATGACGAGGCATCGGAGCAATTCAAGCATAATATTGGCTACTTGTTGGAATCGGGGGGCGGGTGGGGCTACACTCAGGAGATACTGAAAAACACGCCAAACCCCACTTGTGGAATTAACAGCCCACCGCCCTCATCTTACAAGCAGACATGCCTTCTTGAAGGCAGCTAAAATGTGGCTTGTTTTATCACAGCATTTCTTGCTTTAGGGAGGAGACTGCGTGAGACTTTTTAAAGTAATCTTGCATATTTTATTATATGTATACTTGTTATTTAGGTAGTATGTGTTCTGTCGAGCTCTCTGGTAGAATCCTCCCGAAAATTCACAGGTACAAATTTCAGACACACACACGTTTGAAAATTCAAAACAATGTTCTTTATACCGAAAATGCAAATAAACGAAGCCCTCTTTTGGTATAGCAAAGAGCACTCGTCTCCAAACAAACTGGTAATTTGTACAAGTCCCTTATCAGTTCTGAGATACTTAGCTTGCAGCTGTGAGGAAATTCACAGTCCTTCTTCTTTCACAAAGTGAAAGACACTTTGCTCTGGTTTAACTTCAAAGCGGGGAAAAATCAGCACACAAAGGTCAAAGTCAGCAAAGCAGGCACGAAACACAACGATCAGATAATCCTCCACAATGGCCAAACCCACAGGCTGCTCTTTATAGCAGCCTCAGTAATGACCACAGCCCCACCCAACCACAGGTGGCCTCATTTTCTTTGATAATAATCTCTGGTTTTTGCCTATGCATTGCTCTCCGCATGCGTGGCTATATCATTAACTCTTGTTCCAAATCCAAGGAAGAGCTAGATAATTGATCTCCTTCTGAGCTGTCTGCCACACTCTCCTCCTCCCTGTCACTCATGTCTTCTTGGTCAGAGGAGCCTTCATCAGCAGATTCCACTGGGAGCAAAACAGGCCTGCAGCATGTGGATGTCTCCCCCACATCCACAGTCCTTGGGGCAGGAGCTGGGCCAGAGCTAACCACAACAGTATGTATGTATGTATGTATGTATGTATCTATCTATCTATCTATCTATCTATCTATCTATCTATCTATCTATCTATCTACCTACCTACCTACCTACCTACCTACCTACCTATCTATCTATCTATCTATCTATCTATCAGCTCTCTAGTAATGTGTGAGACTTTTTAAAGTAATCTTGCATATTTTATTATATGTATATTTGTTATTTAGGTAGCATTCTTGCTGCCTTCCAAATTCTTCACCAACCACGTCCAAGGCACTCCAAAATAACTTCATATTTCTGCTCTCAAAGAAATTCAGTGGGAATCTCAACAAAAGAATTGGGTTGGAGGGATTCGATAAACTAAGGAGGGAAAAGATTAGATCTACTCTGAGAAAAGGCTGGGCAATTCCGGCTTCCTTTTTTAATAGGATATGTGACAATGGCGGAAAAGAATGTGATAAATCAGTTCATGGAATTTTTTATTTTTTTTGTAATAGAGGAAATAAAACTAAGAAGGTAGTATTAAGTCTAGGCCCAGACGGAGCGAATATTAACAGTCTTTATTAGTCGGACAACACACATAACAGGAACAGCACTTTGACAGCTGACAGGGTATTTATACCCGGCACAATTCTTACATAACCAATGAGAAGCCAGTATTCCTCCCTCCAACCAGAACGACCAATGGCAAGACAGTTACTAACTCTAAGCAAATACATTACACTCCTTTCCCCTTACTGTGGAAACTACATAATCCCGTAAATAAGCGGGAGGGCGCCGCTCCCGCTCGGATCTCCGCAGGGATGGTTCCCCTTCTGCCGGATGAAGGACGTCGGGGATATCGTTCCGGCCCTGGGGGCTTGGGACCCTAATTCCCACCGGATCTAAACCGGTGGGAGGGGTCACTTCCCGGGGAAAAGGAGGAAAATCGATGTTCGTCCCACTAGGGTTAGTGTACTCCCCCTGGCTACAAGGAGGGACTGAGCAACTACGACGTCTGAGTTGATCCACGTGGCGGTGCCACGTGCGCCCATCACTAAGCTCCACCACATAAGACCTTGGACCTTTAATACCAGAGACCTTTGCCGCAACCCAGGGGGCCCCCCCATCATATGAGCGAGCAAACACCGGTTCATCTAAACTAAAAGAGCGGTCGGGCTCCGGCCACGTTGGACTGTGAGCATAAGCCGGGTTTAATCTATCCAACGTAATTCGCAGTTTCCGACCCATAAGGAGCTCAGCCGGGGATTTGCTAGTCGGGATAGTCGGAGTAGAATGCTGTGCAAACAGAAAATCTGCCAGTTTCTCCTTCCAAGTTCCCCGGGACATCTTCTTCAACGCATCCTTAGTGGTCCGGACCATTCGTTCGGCTTGTCCGTTCGACGCGGGGTGCCAAGGGGCTATGAGTCCGTGGCGAATACCCGCCCCCGCTAAAAAACCCTCAAATTGGGAGGACGTAAATTGCGGCCCATTGTCGGAAATTACCACATCGGGGAAACCATGGGTTGCGAAAAGGGAGTGTAGGACTTGAATAACTGCCATAGATGTGGTTGAGTGTAATATATTAACTTCCAACCATTTTGAATACGCATCAACGGTCACTAGAAACATTTGCCCCATAAAGGGCCCCGCCAAGTCCACATGAATTCTGGTCCAGGGGCCGGCTGGCGGCTCCCAGGCCAACGGGACCCCCAGCGGGGGTGAAGGTCTCTGCTCTTGACAGGGCCAACATTGAGCTACCTGATGCTCCACGTCTTTGTCGATGCCCGGCCACCACACATACCCCCTTGCCAAAGCCTTCGTTCTCACCACTCCTGGGTGCCCCTTATGTAAGAGAGAGAGCACTTTTCCTCTTAATTGTGGGGGAATGCCAACCCGACAACCCCTTAGCAGACAACCCTGTACGACTGATAGCTCGTCTTTGCAGCGAAAGAACGGAATATATTCCTCGGAAGGGGCGACCCTGGGCCATCCACGTAACACCCATTGTAAAACAGTAGATAAGCATAGATCATGTTTGGAGTCCTCGGCGACAACAGCTGCGGATAAAGCTAAAGGCTGGTCGGAAATGGCTAGCACAACGGAAGCTGGGGCCGGGTCCTGGAGTACCTGGGGCGAGGGACAACGGCTGAGCGCGTCCGCATGGGCAATGTGTTTACCCGGCCGGTACATTAAGTGGTAAGAATAATTGGCCAAGAAGACTATCCACCTGGACATCCTTGGCGACAAAATATGGGGGCTCTGGCGATCCCCGGACAAAAGGCCTAATAAAGGCTGGTGATCTGTTACAATATCAAAGGGGCGGCCGTACAAGTAGTCATGAAATCGTCTGACTCCGGCTATGATAGCCAGAGCCTCCCTGTCGATATGGCCAAAATTCCTCTCCGCCCTGGCCAGAGTCCTTGAAAAATAAGCCAGCGGTACTTCAGTCCCATTTGGAAGTCTGTGACTGAGTACCGCGCCCACCCCATACGGGGATGCATCACAGGTCAAAAGTAGAGGTAAGTATGGGGAATACTGCGCTAATACAGTGTTGGACGTAAGAACTTCTTTGACGGCCACAAAAGCCTCTGCCTCTTTGGGTCCCCAAACCCATTTCTTATTCCTATCCAGTAGTCTGTGTAGGGGCTCGGCCAAGGTTGCTTTATGGGGGACGAAAACTGCGTAGAAATTCAATAACCCCAGAAAAGCTTGAAGCTCTGCCCTAGTGTTCGGGGTAGGGGCTTCCCAAATAGCCTTGGTTTTCTCAGGAGTGGGGTGGATACCCTGCTTATCAATGATGAACCCTAAAAATTCCACCTGTGGCACCCCAAAAACACACTTATGGGCTTTGAGTTTTAACCCTGCTTCCTTAAATTTGGACAGCACCATTTTGACTCTACCCAGGAGATCCGCCTCGGACTGGGCGGAGACCAAGACATCGTCGAAATATGGGACCGTGCCCGGAATCCCATACAACAAACGCTCCATGAGCGCTTGGAAAATCCCAGGGGCCGTGGACACCCCAAACTGTAAACGTTTACACCTGAACACTCCCCTGTGCGTTGATATGGCCTGTGCGTCGGCCGCTTGAGAGTCCACGGGCAGCTGTAGGTACGCCTGGGAGAGGTCCAGTTTTGCAAATATAGTACCCTCCCCCAACGAATGTAAGAGATGTTGCACTACCGGGACAGGGTATGAATGGTGTGCCAGAGCCCTATTGATGGTACACTTATAGTCCCCACAAATTCTAATTCCACCCCCCGCTTTGACAGCCACAACAATTGGGGTCTCCCACGTGGATTGGTCAATTGGCTCCAAAACGCCCTGGGCCACTAGGCGATCCAACTCAGCGTCCACTTTGGGGCGTAAGGCTAAGGGTACCCTGCGTGGTTTAATCCTCACCGGTGGAACCAGGGGGTCTAACCCAAAAGAGATAGGGGAACCCTTATAGCACCCCAGGCTGCTATCAAACACATCCGGAAATTGTAATGCAAGTTCAGAAAATGCCTTACCCCCAGACACAAAACTGACCCCCGAAACAGCCAGACCCAGGGAATCAAACCAATCCAGGCCCAGTAAATTGGCAAAAGGGCCATCTACGACAATAAGAGGTAATAACCCCGAGAACTGCTTGAAATGTACAAAGAAATGGCCCTGCCCCACAACTGGAATCAAGGACCCCTGATAGTCTCGCAGATTCAGGGGGCATGCAGATAACGACCTCTTTGTTACATGAGGAAAACAACTCTTGATGGTTGTCCAAGGTACCAGTGAATGGGCAGACCCGGTGTCAATCAGCATCGAGCAAGGGCTCTTCCCCAAAATCACAGTAATGGAAATCCTCTCAGTAGGCGGCCCGGTAGCGGCGATTCTGACGGTAGGTCGAGAGCGGAGGCCGCGGCTGGAAGAAGAAACTGAAGAATAAATGGCATTGCAATTAGACCGGCGATACGAAGAATCTCTAGGAGGCGGTCGGAAGCCTCCGGCCATGGAATCCTTGTAACCTGTAGACTGATTCGAAAACGGCCGTCGGACATTACAGGCTCGGGCGATATGTCCCCGCCCCCCGCAGCGTCGGCACGTCAGATCCTTGAAGGGGCAAACAGCCCGGAAGTGATCCCCGCCACACCCTCGACACGGCGAGGGAGGAGGAGGGTGGGGCCGGGTGGTAGGAGGGGCCTCCCGCGGCCTAGACGCAGCCAGGCGACAAACCTCCTCTTCAGAGACCAAGGTGTTCTCCACATCCTGAGGTAATTGCGGAGCTAACTTGACCGGGGCTGGCGAAGTCGCGTTGACCGACACATCCATGGCAGCCAGGGACTGACTAGACATCTCGAAGGCTCTCGCCTCCGCGAGAGCGACTTTAAAGGAGAGCCCCTGGATAGCCAAAAGACGGCGCTTCAAGCGCCCGTCCCTCACCCCAAAGACTAAGCGATCGAGGAGGTAATCTTCCAAATCCACAAATTCACAGTACAGGGCAGCCCTCCTGAGCGCGGCCACATAATCATTTATTGATTCAGCCTCCTGTTGATTCCGGTGAAAGAAAACATAGCGGCGAGCACAGCGGGAGGGGGCGGGGGCGTAATGGTCCTGGAGGGTTGAAAGAAACTGCTCCCAAGGCACGTTATGGATCAAGGTAGGAGCAAAAATAGCCCTGGCGGTCTCGAACATTTCGGCACCGCAAAAACTGAGGAAGTATGCTCTCTTTCTGTCCCCCGAAATTTCAGTAAACCCATTAGAAATGAGGAAACATTCGAACCTTGCAACGTAGGAGTCCCAAGTTTCCACTCGCGGGTCGAATGGAGCGAAAGTCAGTTGCGTAGACATGCTGTAGACAGGAATAATTGAGCGTATGCTCTGCACGTGTGGAACAATTCCTCGTCGCCACTATTAAGTCTAGGCCCAGACGGAGCGAATATTAACAGTCTTTATTAGTCGGACAACACACATAACAGGAACAGCACTTTGACAGCTGACAGGGTATTTATACCCGGCACAATTCTTACATAACCAATGAGAAGCCAGTATTCCTCCCTCCAACCAGAACGACCAATGGCAAGACAGTTACTAACTCTAAGCAAATACATTACAGGTAGCACCATATTTTATAGCTGAATAAGCTCTGGATGCTACAACGTTGGACTTTAGGGTAGAATATAATTTAAGATTCAGTCAAAGGGTAGGAGATTTTCATTAAAAGGCCCATGTGGAGTAGGAACATTCTAGTAGTCAAAATCTTGACAGTTGGTACAAGCAGAGAAACCACAGATGGCTGGTCTGTCATTCGAAAAGTTTAAGGAGGGAGGGAGGGAGGGAGGGAGGGAGGGAGGGAAGGAAGGAAGGAAGGAAGGAAGGAAGGAAGCTAGAAGGTCCCTTCCTTCCTTCTTTGTTTGGATGGATGGATGGATGGATGGATAGAAGTTTGTTGGATGGGTCAGTAGTTGGGTGTATGGGTGGAAGGAAGGAAGGAAGGAAGGAAGGAAGCTAGAAGGTCCCTTCCTTCTTTGTTTGGATGGATGGATGGATGGAAGGTTGGATGAATGGGTCAGTAGTTGGGTGTATGGGTGAAAGGAAGGAAAGAAGGAAGGAAGGAAGGAAGCTAGAAGGTCCCTTCCTTCTTTGTTTGGATGGATGGATGGAAGGTTGGATGAATGGGTCAGTAGTTGGGTGTATGGGTGAAAGGAAGGAAGGAAGGAAACATAGAAGGTCCCTTCCAGACTTGTTTTGATGGATGGACAGATGGATGAATGGATGGATTGATGGTTGAATGGATGGATAGAAGGAGGGTGGGAAGAGAAAAAGGGAGAGAGAATGTGGAGGGAAGGAAGGTAGGAAAGAAGAAAGAAAGAAAGAAAGAAAGAAAGAAAGAAAGAAAGAAAAGGATAGCTGCTATTTTTAAAAATCAATTACAGATTTGTTAAGCACAGTTTCTATATTCTGTACTCTAGGACCTTGTGAATCAATTAATTGGTTCAAAGACCAAAATATGTAACTACATGTATAAGCATTCAATGATTCATCATTAAAGACTCACCTAATCTTTTGAATTTGCCTAAAATGCATTCGGAAACCGTTGTTACGTTGCACTTGTTGCTGCCCTTTTAAATTATTGTTCTTTGCTCTGTTGGCATTAGTTACTATGGAAACATTTATATATGTGTGTATATATTATATTTATATATGTGTGTGCGTCTGTGTTTTTTTTCCTCTCTCTCTCTGTGTAACATATTTTTGCTGCTAATGAAAAGGAAGGGAGACTAGTATAGTTCTATTTCAAGCTGTTTTGCTCTCATCAGTTAGCCATACCCTTCCCGGGATTTGAACCTGGGGAGCTTTAACCTCTAGACCACTTCCTATCTCAGCTTGTACCAGGGAAGAGTTATATGTTTTCTTTTGTCAAATCGTGTTTTTGCTGAATTTTTAAAATTAAGGGAGACTATGATAGCGCTGTTTTGGCCTTGTTCTGGGCTCATCAGCTAGCCATACCCTTACTGGGATTTGATCCTGTGGCTTCTGCCATATATATAGTCCTAGTGAAGGTATGGCTAGCTGATGAGGCCAGAACAAGGTGACACATACAGAATATAGTTTGTCGGCTATGAATAAATTAACTGCCTTGGAAATGGCCCTGAGTTGGACTGAGAGGCAAAAAGGAAGCTATGATGCTCCTTCAATATATCAGAGTGATTCGACACTAATAATAATAATAATAATAATAATAATTATTATTATTATTATTATTATTATTATTATTATTATTATTATTATTATCTATCTATCTATCTATCTATCTATCTATCTATTTATCAAATTTCCGCAGACTCGGGGCGGCTAACAACAGTAATAAAACAAGATAAACAAATCTGATATTTAAGTTAATTTTAAAAAGAAACCCCAATTTAAGAGACCAATCATAAATACAGACATAGCATGCATAAATTTTTTTAAGCCTAGGGGAAGGGAATATCTCAATAATAATAATTTATTAGATTTGTATGTAACCCTTCCCTGGTACGGAGCTGAAGGGATTGGATACTGTAGATTGGATTGGATTAGATACAGAGCTGAAGGGATTGGATACTGTAGCCTAGAGGTTAATTCTCTGCCTTACAAGGCTAAGGCTGCAAGTTCAAATCCCAGTGAGGGTATGGCTAGCTGATGAGGCCAGAACAAGGCCAAAACAGATCTATCCTAGTCTCCCTTAATTTTCAGATTCAGCAAAAACATGAGACATATATATATATACACACACATTACCCACACATGTTCTCATTGAATATTTCATTTGCACTACTGTTGCATTTGCACAACAGCAGTTGAAAGGCAAAATTGAGTATGTTTTTTTTTTTGAAATGCAAGCTACATCAACAAAGGCAAGAGGAGGAATCAAGAAAGATGTGAAAGGCGTTACCTTTTCAATTTGCTTGGAGTCGTGACTGCCGTACACATGAAAATAACTCACGCAATCTCATTATTAAGCTCACTTTGCAGCCCGCATTTCTACAACCCTTGAGATTCCTTATAAATAACATTGAGATGAATTTAAGAGCGTCACACTATTTTATGGTGCACCATTTAAGGTTTCCCCAGGGGGAACGAGTTCAATTTGATGAAGCAAAAAAATGTGCTTTGATATTGTTTCTCCTGCCTCCATGGAGGTTGGGTGGGTCTCCAAACAGCCTCTGAAATCAGGAGCTAATTGCATCCTTAGTGCCTTCCGTCCCCTGTCCAATTGTCTCTCCTTATCTCATTTATCTTTTCTTCCTTTCAAATATGTTCACCTACACTTTTATATCTTTTCTTCTATTCTATTCTTTTCTTTACTTATATTATTACATACCTTTCTCTTCAATGTGTATTATCTTTCTCTTCAATGTGTATTATGTATTGGAAGCAGTGGAAGTGATGTGTCGGTGCCTGGAGGCTGTTGGGGTCTGGATGGGTGTCAACAGACTCAAACTCAACCCTGATAAGACGGAGTGGCTGTGGGTTTTGCCTCCCAAGGACAATCCCATCTGTCTGTCCATTATCTTGAGGGGGGAATCATTAACCCCCTCAGAGAGGGTCCACAAATTGGGCGTCCTCCTCGATCCACAGCTCACATTAGAGAAACATCTTTCAGCTGTGGCGAGGGGGGCGTTTGCCCAGGTTCGCCTGGTGCACCAGACGCGGCTCTATTTGGACCGGGACTCACTGCTCACTTCTCTGTGGCGGCCCCGACCCTTTGGAACCAACTCCCCCCAGATATCAGAGTTGCCCCCACCCTCCTTGCCTTTCGTAAGCTCCTTAAAACCCACCTCTGTCATCAGGCATGGGGGAATTGAGACTTTCCCTCCCACTAGGCTTATAAAATTTATGCATGGTATGTCAATATGTATGATTGGTTTCTAAATTGGGGTTTTTTAAATGAACTTAAATATTAGATTTGTTTACATTGCATTATTATTGCTGTTAGCCGCCCCCAGTCTGCGGAGAGGGGCGGCATACAAATCTGATTAATAAATAAATAAATAAATAAAATAGACGGTTAGAGCGAACCTGCCCTAAATAAGTCAGCCCTCCGTTCCCCTTAAGAAGACCACCGATTTAATATCTGCAATTCACATTCTGAAGAATCAAATAAAGGAAAAGCGCTTGGTTAAGCAAAGCTGAAGAAGGAATCGCTTAGTTAGGCACGAGAGGAACAAATGATATTGCTGAGAAGAATAGAGATTTGGCAGGAATAAAAAGGGCAAATTAATAAATGCTGAGCGGTAATATCCACGGCAGATTGAAAGGTGGAATTGTCCTCTATTATCTCATTCCAGGTGTCCATCAATCTCTGCTCATTTTCTCAGCTCCATCCGTCTCCTACCGTCTCCGCCTCCCTCTCGCCCAATAAATTCAGCGGATCCAAAATGCTGAACTGGTGGAACCTTTTAAGAGCTGGAGTAGCGCAGTGGTTAGAGTGCAGCACTGCGGGCTACTTCAGCTAACTGCTAGCGGTAGTTCAGCAGTTCAAATCTCACCACCAACTCAAGGTTGACTCAGCCTCCCATCCTTCTGAGGTGGGTAAAAATGAAGACCAGGATTGTTTGGGGCAAGAGACTAATTGTGTAAACCACTTAGAGAGGGCTGTAAAAGCACTATGAAGCGGTATATATAGGGGGAACATGATCGAAACATTTAAATATGTTAAAGGGTTAAATAAGGTTCAGGAGGGAAGTGTTTTTAATAGGAAAGTGAACACAAGAACAAGGGGACACAATCTGAGGTTAGTTGGGGGAAAGATCAAAGGCAACGTGAGAAAATATTATTTTACTGAAAGTGTAGTAGATCCTTGGAACAAACTTCTAGCAGACATGGTTGATAAATCCACAGTAACTGAATGTAAACATGCCTGGGATAAACATATATCCATTGTAAGATAAAATACAGGAAATAGTATAAGGGCAGACTAGATGGATCATTAGGTCTTTTTCTGCCATCAATCTTCTATGTTTCTATGTATATAAATCTAAATACTATAGGTACTGCTTCCTTCCTTCTTTCCTTCCTTCCTTCCTTCCTTCCTTCCTTCTTTACAACCCTCCCTCAATTTCCTTCCTTCCTTCCTTCCTTCATTCATTCATTTATTCATCCCTCCCTCCCTCCCTCTTACTCCTTTTTTCATTCTCCTTCCTGGTGGTGCAGTGGTTAGAGTGCAGCACTTCAGGCTACTTCAGCTAACTGCTAGCTGTAGTTCAGCAGTTCAAATCTCACCCCCAGCTCAAGGTTGACTTAGCCTTCCATCCTTCCGAGGTGGGTCAAATGAGGACCCAGATTGTTGGGGGCAAGAGGCTGATTCTGTAAACAGCTTAGAGACAGCTGTAAAAGCACTATGAAGTGGTATATAAATCTAAATGCTATTGCTGATACTAAATGCTAACCCTTTGGGCCTAGGATCATGTTATTATAAAGTCTTTTCCTGGTTCCATCTACCCCGACCCAAGAATGTCGGGAGGTAGCATGTATTATGGGTTCCCTCTCTTAAGGAAATCCATCTGGTGGTAACAAGAAGGGCCTTCTCCATGGTGTGTCTTTTCCTGTGGAACATCATCCCTGCAGAGGTAAGGTAGAAACCATCCTCCAACCTTGGTAGTCATCCAAAGTCTCCGAAGACAAATTTTGCCACTGGGACTGAAGAACCCAAGAAGAATTAAAACCACATGAAGTGTTCATACCACTTCATAATGCCTTGGTAAGGCCACACTTGGAATCCTGCATTCAGTTTTGGTCGCCATGATGTAAAAAGAATGTTGAGACTCTAGAAAAAGTGCAGAGAAGAGCAACAAAGATAATTAGGGGACTGGAGGCTAAAACATATGAAGAACGGTTGCAGGAACTGGGCATGGCTAGTTAAATAAAAAGAAGGACCAGGGGAGACAGGATAGCAGTCTTCTAATATCTCAGGGTTTGCTACAAAGAAGAAGGAGTCAACCTATTCTCCAAAGCATCTGAGGGTAGAACAAGAAGTAATGGATGGAAACTAATCAAGAAGAGGAAAATTTCTGACAGTTAGAAGAATTGATCAGTGGAACAACTTGCCTCAGGAAGTTGCGAATGCTCCAACACTTGAAGTTTTTAAGATGTTAGATGATCATTTGACTGAAGTGGTTAGGGTTTCTTGCCTAAGCAGGGGGTTAGACTAGAAGACCTCCAAGGTCCCTTCCAACTCTGTTGTTGTTGTTGATGATGATGATCTGGAGTCCATAACTGCTTGGTTTGATTATCTCTGGTATTTGTGCATGAAGTTTTATTGGATTTGGTCATGACCTTTAAAGCCCTACATGACATTGGACCAGAATACCTCCGGAACCGCCTGCTACCGCACGAATCCCAGCGGCCGATAAAGTCCCACAGAGTCGGCCTTCTCCGGGTCCCGTCGACTAAACAATGTCGTCTGGCGAGCCCCAGGGGAAGAGCCTTCTCTGTGGCGGCCCCGGCCCTCTGGAATCAACTCCCCCTGAAGATTAGAACTGCTCCCACCCTCCTTGTCTTCCGTAAACTACTTAAGACCCACTTATACCGCCAGGCATGGGGGATTTGAGACACCTTTCCCCCAGGCTTATTATAATTTATGTTTGGTATGTATGTGCTGTTTGGTTTTTAATTATGATAGGGTTTTTAGTTTTTTTTCTTAATATTAGATTTGTGCCTGTATATATTGTTTTATCGTTTGTTGTGAGCCGCCCAGAGTCTTCGGAGAGGGGCGGCATACAAATCTAATAAATTATTATTATTATTATTATTATTATTATTATTATTATTATTATTATTATTATTAATTTGTCCTGAGATATAATTCCTTTAAACCATCAAGGTCACCCTGACTGAATTGGGTAGCCATATATATCTTCTAAATGTTCTGTCTGGGTGCCCCCAGACTTCAACACCAACTGGAAAAAGCAGCCAGACACGCTGGTACAAACAAAGGCACTTTATAGTTTGAAAAATAAACGCAGAGAAAAACCTGTTCTTCCCAACAGGCAGGCTATGAGACTTCACAGCAGAGTCCTGACGGCCAGACAATACAGCAGACTTCTTGCTGGCACACCCACCACTGTAGAGAATAAGACCCACACCTTTCCCCCCCAAGGTTTCAGTATTCAAAGTCACAAACCAGAATTCCAAGACGCCAAAGATCACAGCCAGGTCCCAGGACTCCCAAAGATAATACTCCACAAGCCAGGAAGGGTGGGTCTGCCTTTTCAGCCTTTCCAGAGAGCACCACACCCAAACCCAGCTGTTGCCTCTTTAGTGCTGAAAGTACCTGGCTAATTGTCCCCTTCGTTGTGTTGCTCTTCTCTGCCGGAGATCGATTATTGCTTGTGCATTTTCCTCTAAGGAATCCAGGCTGCTTGCTGGGGAGAGCTCCCCCTCGGGGGACTCTGGCTGTCCTCCCTCTCCCTCAGCCTGAGATTCCTCCTCCCCGTCTGCCTGAACCTCCTGTTCCTCATCCTCCCCCTCTGAGCAGGAAGCCGGCAGAGGATCAGCCGTTCCCTGAGGGGCCTCAGACGGAATCACAACACTAAATAAATTAAAAAATCCATTCTCCAAAGAGAGGGAGATAAACGTGCCGACTACACATTGAAGAAAAAAAAAAGTGCAGTATTTTTTTTCTTCTTCTTTAAAAATAAAACCAACTGTGAAGGACTTTGTTTCTCGGAGGATTAAATTTTTAATCATCCGTCCCAGCCAACTTTCACTACCCACAAAGTGTGTTTTGCTTAGCATAGATGAAAACAAGATGCTCTGAGGTTGAAGATGGTTATTGATTTCATTCTGCTTATTATAGAATGTATAAGTGCCAACAGATCCTTTTCAACAAGTTAAATGAAAACAAGGGATAAATTTATCCAGTATGAATACTGAAATAGAAGGCCCACAATATCAGACTTTGGCATGTAAAAAAAATACTATTATAATTTGAATAAGTAAGTTTCCATTCACCAATAGTTTTGTTCTCTATCTATAGAACAACTTTTTTTTTTGGGGTCAAGATAAAAATTTCCAAGACATTGGAATCCCAAAGGTGCTTTTTTCAGGAGTCAACTGATTTTCTTGTTTATTTATTTTTTCTTTTTCTTATTTTGAAGACATTTTGCTTCTCCCAGGAGACAGCAGAATCGAGGAGAAGCAGCTAGAGAAATTTGGGACATACGAAGATCTAAAAATTGAGTGGCAGCGACTCTGGCATAAGCCCGTGAAAGTGGTCCCAGTGGTCCTTGCCAGGCTGGGCGCAGTGCCAAAAGAATTCAGTGGACATTTGAAAACCATCGGAATTGACCAAATCTCCCTCTGTCAATTGCAGAAGGCCGCTTTACTGGGATCGGCAAACATAATTAGCTGCTATGTCACACAGTCCTAGGTGCTTGGGAAGCGCCCGACTGGTGATGAAATACGAAGTCCAGCTTAGTGGTCTCGTTTACTGTGTTGTATTGTTAATAATAATAATAATAATAATAATAATAATAATAATAATAACAACAACAACAACAACAACAACAACAACAACAACAATAAATCCTAGATGCTTGGGAAGTGTTCGACTTGTGATATTGTGATACAAAATCCAGCATGTCAATTGCATTTGCTGTGTATTACTGATTTTGATAAAAATAGTAATAATAGTAATAGTAATAATAACTATAGTAATAATAGTAATAGTAATAGTAATAATAACTATAATAATAGTAATAATAAAAATAACAATAATAAATATAGTAACAGTAACAGGAGCAATAGCAATAACAATAACAACAATAATAATAACTATAATAATAATAACAATAATCATAATAATTATAATAACAGTAATAGTAGCAATAACAATAACAATAACAACAACAACAACAATAACAACAACAACAACAACAACAATAATAATAATAATAATAATAATAATAATAATAATAATAAAGTCTGCGGAGAAGGGCGGCATACAAATCTAAATAATAATAATAATAATAATAATAATAATAATAATAATAGTAATAATAATAATAGCAGCATCCTCTGTTCTCTGCTGAAGACTCCTCCACATACGTTTTACTATTTCTACTTTTATCCTTTCTTTCAATAACTGTCTTAGAACTTGAACGACATTATTGGAGTTATTAGTTAGTGTATTACAGAGGCATCTGCTCATTCTGTTTAATTACTCTGATGACGTTCTTTATTTGCTTTGGACTCAACACTAATGGCAGGTTTCTAAGGTAACTGTACGTCTTCTTTGCCACGTTCCACATTTCTTTAATTTCCCTTTCTGCAGCGTTTTATTTAGTTCTATATTTTGCCGGGAAATGATTCTGAACAATCTGTTTTGTGGGGTGAAGTTTTGAGCCCAGTAACTGTCTGAGGATGATTTTAAAACCCCCGCAGAGCTGAAGCTACACACTTGTTAGCTGCACATTTTTTTTTTTTTGGTAAATAGCGTAAAGAAAGAATTGTGTGGGTTTCGCAAGGAATGTGAATATCCAGTCTGATAAAAAGAATAAAATGAATAGGACCCTCCAGAGGACTTGATCTGCCTTCTTTGAGGAAGTCAGCTGAAAAACATTTAAAACGTGTGAATTTTTTCTAAAGTTTTGTAAACTCTGCTAATTGATGGAATAGAATAGAACAGAATGCAGAATAGAAAAGAAGAGAAGAGAGTAGATAGAACAGAATAAAATAGAATAGAAAAGAATAGAATAGAATAGAACAGAATGCAGAATAGAAGAGAAGAGAGTAGATAGAACAGAATAAAATAGAATAGAAAAGAATAGAATAGAACAGAATGCAGAATGGAAAAGAAGAGAAGAGAGTAGATAGAACAGAATAAAATAGAAAAGAAAAGAAAAGAATAGAATAGAACAGAATGCAGAATAGAATAGAACAGAATGCAGAATAGAAGAGAAGAGAGTAGATAGAACAGAATAAAATAAAATAGAATAGAATAGAACAGAATGCAGAAGAGAAGAGAAGAGAAGAGAGTAGATAGAATAGAATAAAATAGAATAGAAAAGAAAAGAATAGAATAGAACTGAATGCAGAATAGAATAGAATGCAGAATAGAATAGAACAGAATAGAATAGAATAGAATAGAATTTTATTGGCCAAGTGTGATTATGCACACAAGGAATTTGTCTTGGTGCACATGTTCTCAGTTTACAAGAAAGTTGACCTTAAGGTATCAAGAACAACCTGATACACTGGTACCTCTACTTACGAACTTAATTCGTTCTGTGACCAGGTTCATAAGTAGAGAGGTTTGTAAGAAGAAGCAATTTTTCCCATAGGAAGCAATGTAAAAGCAAATAATGCGTGTGATTGGGGAAACCACAGGGAGGATGGAGATCCTGTTTCCTCCCAGGAGATTAGTAGAGAGGCCCCACAGAGGCTTCTCCCCGCCTTTTCCGGCCCTGTTTCCTCCCAGGAGATTCCTAGAGAGGCCCCACAGAGGCTTTTCCCCAACTTTTCTGGCCCCATTTCCTCCCAGGAGATTCCCAGAGAGGCCCCACAGAGGCTTCTCCCCACTTTTTCCGATTACAGTTTTGGAAGCTCAGGTTTGTAAGTGGAAAATGGTTCTTGAGAAAAGGCAAAAAAATCTGGAACACCCGGTTCTTATCTAGAAAAGTTCGTAAGTAGAGGCGTTCTTGGGTAGAGGTACCACTGTATCTTGGTCATATTAGGTCGTTTCTTTGTCCTTTCCCCCCCAAAACAATGTTTTGTTTTGTCTTCAGTGCCATCCTTAAGTCACCAAAGAATTTGGGATTTTTGTCAAGCATTTTTTTTTTTTTTGCATCTGAATAAATGTTCCATGATTGGCCATGAAATCAACCACGATTTTGATGTGAAAGATAAGGATGAAGACACTGCATGAAAGAGATGATGTGAAGGATTTAGGGGTAGTGATTTCTGACAGTCTCAAAATGGGTGAGCAGTGTGGTCGGGCGGCAGGAAAAGCAAGTAGGATGCTTGGCTGCATAGGTAGAGGTATAACAAGCAGGAAGAGGGAGATTGTGACCCCCTTATATAGAGTGCTGGTGAGACCACATTTGGAATACTGTGTCCAGTTCTGGAGGCCTCACCTACAAAAAGATATTGACAAAATTGAACGGGTCCAAAGACGGACTACAAGAATGGTGGAAGGTCTTAAGCATAAAACGTATCAGGAAAGACTTCATGAACTCAATCTGTATAGTCTGGAGGACAGAAGGAAAAGGGGGGACATGATCGAAACATTTAAATATGTTAAAAGGTTAAATAAGGTTCAGGAGGGAAGTGTTTTTAATAGGAAAGTGAACACAAGAACAAGGGGACACAATCTGAAGTTAGTTGAGGGAAAGATCAAAGGCAACATGAGAAAATATTATTTTACTGAAAGAGTAGTAGATCCTTGGAACAAACTTCCAGCAGACGTGGTTGGTAAATCCACAGTAACTGAATTTAAACATGCCTGGGATAAACATATATCCATCCTAAGATAAAATACCGAAAATAGTAGGCAGACTAGATGGACCATGAGGTCTTTTTCTGCCGTCAGTCTTCTATGTTTCTATGTTTCTATGAGAGAGAGGGAAGCTAGCATTAAGCAAGACTTTTAAAATTCATTTTGAGAAATTGCATTTCTACCCCACAGAAACTTCTTTTTAAAAAAGTCTGCCAATTTTGAAACCTAGGAATATTTGATGGAAAGGCCTAATATATCTATAATTACCAGAAGTCATGAATTTTAACCCATCCAACGCTGCCTCCACCACCGTTGTCAAATAGCTCCATCCTATAAGCCAAGATCTTCTCATATTTTAATTTTCTTGGAGTCGCCATGGCAACAGTTCAGCAAAAAGAAGGTTTGAAGAGTTACATACGATCTAATATATCCTCAATCCACAGAAAAGTTGCTATGAAGGGGAAAAAAACCCCTGTCAAATCTCCTCATGTGTGGAGCACCAAGGGACTTAAACAAAAGAATGCATTAAATTGATGTTTATTCCAAGTTGTCCTTGAAAGAACTTGGACGAAACTCCCAGGGAAAATCCTACAAAAATCAACATATTTAAAGCAGATACAGCACTGATTATAAGGCCACTGATATCCCATAATAATTGCCCATTTGATTTAGTTTGTGGGAACTTACCCCGTGCTAGGCTTATTTTTACAGGCAGTTAAGGCCTTGGATTAAATAAGGTTGCATTTATGTAGATATCTCATCACTTCATTCCTCCATGTTTCGTTGATACCTTGTGATTGTGGTGTCATTCACTGCTGAAACAACAGAACAACAATCAAAACCCACCCTCACCCACTCCTGGTCCTTTCCGTCTAAGAGTTATGGACCCTTCTTTTCTGTCTCTTTATCCACTTTTATATTTGTCCATACAATACTCTGTTACAAAGGCTGTTTAAATTAGTTGACCCTCTGAATCGTCTAAGGTCAAGGAAGGACTATGTTGCATTATAAAAACATAATTTTAAAACCTTGAGTTTTTTATATTTGCATTCAGGTGGACAGCAAGAAATAAGGTCTAAAATATGGTCCTTTAAATTTCTAAAAATGCTAATTTGTCATAGAAGTCCAGTTAAAGTAGAAGGTTTTGACCTTTTCGGCCATTTTTAGATAGTTGTTAAAGCTCCTTTAGCAAACGTCCATGATCTCATCTTTTGCTCTTCTTCAAAAGTCTTCAACTGATGATCTTTAGATCTTCAAGAACTTTCACCTGGGTGAGAAGGAGAAAGTTTAAGACCATCCCATTGGCCAAAATCCATTTCTATCTTAAAGAGATGCATTCTCCTCTTGTGACAGTTGAGACATCTTTTCCCCCAGGCTCTTTATATTTTATGTTTGGTGTGTATGTGTTGTTTGGTTTTTAAATATGATAGGGTTTTATATGCTTCTTTTTTAACATTAGATTTGTTTTGCTACAATATTGTTTTTTTATTATTGTTGTGAGCCGCCCCGAGTCTTCGGAGAGGGGCGGCATACAAATCTAATAAATTATTATTATTAATAATAATTTGAAAACCATTATTTTGTCGGCTACAATTTATTTGCTGAAGAATTTCCTTTGTTGAAACTGGATGAGTTCACCTGTTTCAGGAATGAAGACCACAAAGAGATGGAGCAACACAGTGTGAACCGCGGGTTCTGCCCAAGGACATATTCTTATAGCGCTTTATACACATATACACTACTCAAAAAATAAATAAATAAAGGGAACACTCAAAGAACTCATCCTAGATCTGAATGAATGAAATATTCCCATTGAATACTTGGTTCTATACAAAGCTGAATGTGCACAACAGCAGGTGAAATTGATGGTCAATCAGTGTTACTTCCTAAGTGGTCAGTTTGATTTCACAGAAGTTGGATTTGTGTTGTTTAAGTGTTCCCTTTATTTGTTTGAGCGGTGTATATAGTATACAGTACTATATATGTAGAGTACAGTGCCAAAGAATAGGCTTTACTATTGGCAAAACTATTTGCTCTGAAATCTCATGCACGCTTCTGACTTTGTCAGAAATAAGCCTGCTGAGCATTTTCATTTTGTGGATGTCAGTTAGCATGGCGCTAAATATTATTCAGGCTTTATTTTTAGGTCAAAATGGGAATTATTTCAGCAGGGAAGATTTTTTCCTTTTCTCCAAAAGTTTGTCGTATGAAAAGATACAGTTTTTCACCCACCTGGCTGTCATGTCTCGTTATATATCACTACTTCTTCGGGCTCTAGCTCCTTTTCCCATGGCTGCTATGGTGCTCTCTTCCTTCACAGCTTAGTCATCCCTGTCAATCAAGGATTCTAGTATAGTGGTACCTCTACCTAAGAACGCCTTTACAAACTTTTCTAGATAAGAACCGGGTGCTCAAGATTTTTTTGCCTCTTCTCAAGAACCATTTTCCACTTACAAATCCAAGCCTCCAAAACTGTAACCGGAAAAGGCAGGGAGAAGCCTCCGTGGGGCCTCTCTAGGAATCTCCTGGGAGGAAACAAGACCGGGAAAGGCAGGGAGAAGCCTCCGTGGGGCCTCTCTAGGAATCTCCTGGGAGGAAACAGGACCAGAAAAGGCAGGGAGAAGCCTCCGTGGGGCCTCTCTAGGAATCTCCTGGGAGGAAACAGGTCCGGAAAAGGCAGGGAGAAGCCTCTGTGGGGCCTCTCTAGGAATCTCCTGGGAGGAAACAGGGCTGGAAAAGGCAGGAAGAAGCCTCCATGGGGCCTCTCTAGGAATCTCCTGGGAGGAAAAAGGGCCGGAAAAGGCAGGAAGAAGCCTCCATGGGGCCTCTCTAGGAATCTCCTGGGAGGAAAAAGGGCCAGAAAAACTGGGGAGAAGCCTCCATGGGGCCTCTCTAGGAATCTCCTGGGAGGAAACAGGGCTAGAAAAGGCGGGGAGAAGCCTCCATGGAGCCTCTGTAGGAATCTCCTAGGAGGAAACAGGGCCTCCACCCTCCCTGTGGTTTCCCCAATCGCACACCTTATTTGCTTTTACATTGATTCCTATGGGGAAAATTGCTTCTTTTTATGAACATTTCTACTCTCCCCTCCTTCCCTTTTTTTTAAAAAAATAAATTTTTAATCACAAATAAAACAATGTTACAATTCAAAATGAACAATGAACAACAATTAAAACATACAAATAGAAAAGAAAAGAGAATAAAGAAGGGAGGAACAAAGAGGAAAACAAAAAGGAAGAAAGAGAAAAAGAAAGAGAGGAAAAAGAAAAGAGAACAAACGGTTACATGACACCACCGTTATCTTCTTATTTACATCTCCGGTGACTCAAAAAGCAAACTATGCATCTCATTATTACTTTACCTAGTCCGTGTATCAATTATTTACATTTTCAGCATGTTATTTGCAATTATCAATTATGTCCATGTATTATTTACCATACTTGTTTATTGGTTGCTTCTTCGGGTTTCAAGCCATTTGTAAAAGTTTTCCCAAACTGTATAAAAATCTTTCTCTTGTTTATTTTGTAATTCAAATGTAAGCCTGGACATTTCAGTGCAGTCCATAAATTTACTTACAACCATATTATGTTCTTTCTGCGCCAGCTCAGGAAGCTCAAACTGCCCAGGGAGCTGCTGATACAGTTCTACAGAGGAATCGTTGAGTCTGTCATCTGCACCTCTATAACTGTCTGGTTTGGTTCTGCAACCCAACAGGACCGACACAGACTTCAGAGGAGAATCAGACCTGCAGAAAAAACAATTGCTGTCAACCTGCCTTCCATTGAGGACCTGTATACCGCACGAGTCAAAAAGAGGGCGGGGAAAATATTTACTGACCCCTCATATCCTGGACACAAATTGTTTCAACTCCTACCCTCAAAACGTTGCTACAGAGCACTGCACACCAAGACAACTAGACACAAGAACTGTTTTTTCCCGAACGCCATCACTCTACTAAACAAATAATTCCCTCAACACTGTCAGACTTTCTACTAAATCTGCACTTCTATTCTACTAGTTTTTCTCATCATTCCTTTCACCCATTTCCTCCCATGTTGACTGTATGACTGTAACTTGTTGCGTATATCCTAAGATTTTTATTAATATTGCTTCTTCATTGCTTATTTGACCCCTAGGACAATCATTAAGTGTTGCACCACATGATTCTTGACAAATGTATATTTTATTTTATGTACACTGAGAGCATATGCACCAAGATAAATTCCTTGTGTGTCCAATCACACTTGGCCAATAAAAATTCTATTCTATTCTATTCTATTATCTGTTACAACCATATTATCTGTTGGGAGATTATTGTCCTTCCTACTGTAGGGTTTCCTGCCTAAATAGGGGGTTGGACTAGAAGACCTCCAAGGTCCCTGTTGTTATTATTATTATTAGTCCTTCTTTTCTTTAGACTAAACTCCCTCAATTTCTGCAACCCTCCTTCATATGTTTTATCCTCCATTCCCCACTCCTCTTTGTTGCTCTTTTTCTGCACTCTTTCCAGCGTCTCAACAACTTTTTTTTCCTCTTTTAATAATATGGTGGCCCAAATTAGGTGCAATTTTCCAAGAGTGGCCTTACTAAGGATTTATAAAGTGGCCTGAACATTTGATGTACCCTGTTTTGTCTCCAGGCATTATCCTCCCGCTACAGTCTGAGCTTTCAACTGTTCCAGAGACTGGACACAAATGGATTGCCCAGTTTTATACTGCATGAAACTTTGGCAATTTGGGTTTCTTCTATTTCAGTTACACTCTGTTGGAAAGCTCTCGGTCTCCTAATTTAGTATTTTAAGGAAGAATGAAACCTTTTCACTATTTGGTCTCTGAGAAGGGGGAGAGTGAGACATCCTGAATAGAGGGCCTTCCGAGCTGAGCCCTGTATAATGACATCCTTTTCACTTGATTATCTCTCCTCATCAGGAAATATGGCGGTGTGTGTGTTTTTTTTTAAATCCCTACTGGGAGAATGTTCCATCTTAATCTTCCACTGGCGGGCTTGTTCCTTCCCCCCTTCACATATAGCTTATCGTTCAAAAGCACTAAGATCTCCAGAGGAATTCTAAAGCTCGGCTTCCAATTTTAGCATGAAAATTGCATTTTTGACCCTGAAGCCTGATAAAGTGGTGCCTCTACCTAAGAATGCCTGTACTTAAGAACTTTTCTAGATAAGAACCGGGTGTTCAAGATTTTTTTGCCTCTTCTCAAGAACCATTTTCTACTTAAGAACCTGAGCCTGGAAAAATTTCCCAGGAGATTTGAGAGCGGCACGAAGGCCTGGCCAGTTTGTTTGTTTGTTTGTTTGTTTGTTTGTTTGTTTGTTTGTTTGTCTCTCTATCTATCGATCGACCTACCTACCTACCTACCTACCTACCTACCTACCTACCTACCTACCTACCTACCTACCTACCTATCTACCTATCTACCTATCTATCTATCTATCTATCTATCTATCTATCTATCTATCTATCTATTAGATTTGTATGCCACCCCTCTCCGTAGACTCGGGGCGGCTCACAACAACAATAAAACAATTCATGACAAATCTAATAATTTAAAAACATTTTTAAAAAACCCCGTTATTAAAGCAGACATACATACAAACAAACACACCATACATGAATTGTATAGGCCCTGAGGGAGATGTCTCAATTCCCCCATGCCTGACGGCAGAGGTTGGGTATTAAGGAGTTTACAAAAGGCAAGGAGGGTGGGGGCAGTTCTAATCTCCGGGGGGAGCTGGTTCCAGAGGGTCGGGGCCTCCACAGAGAAGGCTCTTCCCCTGGGACCCGGTCTCAAACCTATCTATCTATCTATCTATCTATCTATCTATCTATCTATCTATCTATCTATCTATCTATCTATCTATCATCTATCTATCTATCTATCTATCTATCTAATCTATCTATCTATCATCTATTTATCTATCTATCTATCATCTATCTATTTACATTTCATTTACTTATTTATGTTTCGTTTAGGTGTCCCATCATTCTTAAATCCTTGTACTTTATTAAAACACTGCAAAGAATTTATCTTCATGATATTATCAACATGCAGCATCAAATGTAATCTATCTATCTATCTATCTATCTATCTATCTATCATCTGTCTGTCCGTCCGTCCGTCCGTCCGTCCGTCTACCTACCTACCTACCTACCTACCTACCTATCTATTAAAAAATAGCTTCTGGGCACCTTTTTTTCTTCTTTGAGCACCAAAAATACTTGGTTTTTAAAAACAATGAACAACACTTTTTAAAAGCATGGAATTCCACCTTGAATCACATTCTAGCCTATGTTTTTGCTTTTGGGTTGAATTTTTTTTCTCGCTTGTGGACATGTTTTTTTTCTGACCCAGGCATCATGTTTTTTCTCCTCCGAGCACCCAGACCTCTCAATTTTTAAAAACAGAAAGCAATACCGTTTTTATGCATGGAATTCCACCCAGAATCACATTCTACCATCTGTTTTTGCTTTTGAGTTGGAAAAAAAAAATTGCTTCTGGACACCTCTTTTTCTGACCACGGCATCACATGTTTTCTTTTTCAGGCACCAAAACGGCTTAATTTTTTAAAAACAGCAATCAACACCATTTTCTCTTGTTTTTGTGGTTCTGTGCATATTTTTTTATGACTGCGGCATTATGCATTTTCTTCCCCGGGCAATTTAAAAAAATCTCATTTATTAAAAACAGCATTTTTAAGCATGGAATTCCACCACGCTTCATGTTCTAGCCTCCATTTTTGCTTTTGTTTATTATTGTATTATTGTATTATTGTATTATTGTATTATTGTATTATTGTATTATTGTATTATTGTATTATTGTATTATTGTATTATTGTATTATTGTATTATTGTATTATTGTATTATTGTATTATTGTATTATTGTATTATTGTATTATTGTATTATTGTATTATTGTATTATTGTATTATTGTATTATTGTATTATTGTATTATTGTATTATTGTATTATTGTATTATTGTATTATTGTATTATTGTATTATTGTATTATTGTATTATTGTATTATTGTATTATTGTATTATTGTATTATTGTATTATTGTATTATTGTATTATTGTATTATTGTATTATTGTATTATTGTATTATTGTATTATTGTATTATTGTATTATTGTATTATTGTATTATTGTATTATTGTATTATTGTATTATTGTATTATTGTATTATTGTATTATTGTATTATTGTATTATTGTATTATTGTATTATTGTATTATTGTATTATTGTATTATTGTATTATTGTATTATTGTATTATTGTATTATTGTATTATTGTATTATTGTATTATTGTATTATTGTATTATTGTATTATTGTATTATTGTATTATTGTATTATTGTATTATTGTATTATTGTATTATTGTATTATTGTATTATTGTATTATTGTATTATTGTATTATTGTATTATTGTATTATTGTATTATTGTATTATTGTATTATTGTATTATTGTATTATTGTATTATTGTATTATTGTATTATTGTATTATTGTATTATTGTATTATTGTATTATTGTATTATTGTATTATTTATTTATTTATTTTGTCCAATACACAATGAGGGTTTTAGGTGGTATATATCTATATACACATAGTAAAATACGTGATGAAGGTTATAGAGGAGATACTCCTAGTAAAATATATCTATGAAAGAATAGAAAAGAAGGTATAGTAATAGAACATATCAATGAAAGAATAGAAGAAGAGATATAGGAATAGAAAAATGGTATAGGAGATATAGGAGAGCAATAGGACAGGGGACGGAAGGCACTCTAGTGCACTTGTACTCGCCCCTTACTGACCTCTTAGGAATCTGGATAGGTCAACCGTAGATAATCTAAGGGTAAAGTGTTGGGGGTTTGGGGATGACACTAAGGAGTTCCACGCTTCAACATGTGTGCTCTTGCGTTGTTGTGGTTGATGCTGAAGTAGTCACCAACAGGCAGGACGTTGCAGCATATGATCTTGTGGGCAATACTCAAATCGTGTTTTAGGCGCCGTAGTTCTAAACTTTCTAGGCCCAGGATTGAAAGTCTAGTCTCGTAGGGGATTCTGTTTCGAGTGGAGGAGTGAAGGGCTCTTCTGGTGAAGTATCTTTGGACATTTTCAAGGGTGTTAATGTCTGAGATGCGATATGGGTTCCAAACAGATGAGCTGTATTCAAGGATGGGTCTGGCAAAAGTTTTATTAGCTCTGGTAAGTAGTGTGAGATTGCCAGAGCAGAAGCTACGTAGGATTTTGAGTTGAAAAACAAAATTGCACCAAAAGAACTCGTTGCATTTCCTAATTCTCATTTTGTTTCAGTTCCCTAGGAGTATTATAAAGTACAAGTATAAGTAACATTTGAACAACTGAATTGAATGCCAACATTTTAGGTTAAATTGGTACAAGCTATCACACACACACACACAAAATTCCTTCCTTTCATACAGTTAATCTATGTGAACAAAATAGATAATGCTCTAAGTTTCCTTATGTTTGCTCTTTTTTTTAAAAAAAAATCTAATTTAAACAGCGTGCTTCATAATGTGATGTGAGGTTTCTGAAAGAAGAGTTTTATATAAACTTGGACACGCACATGCAAAAAACTTAATATCTCATGATATTAATCTGAAAAAAAAGGATGCTTTTGTTAGTTTCAAAATGAAGGTTTTGCAGCTAATGGGGACAATAGACATTTTTAGAAAGGTATGAAATGGAGTTGAAGTAAAATAGTCCATGTTTGGCACATGGTGGATTCTTGGAGACGTAGATGTGTTTCACCATCAAAAATGTAAATTCTCTTTTTATTCATTCTTCAGTGTAGAATCTGGCTCTCAGTCTAGAATCACCATTCAGTTTGATGTTGTGGACCCTGTCCCATCAATACCTTGCAATCCAAGCTACCCACTGGAGATACATAGGACCTTTTGAGGTTTTTTGAAGGTGGAAAGATTCTCAGAATATCTCTAGATGAAGCAGGTCTTCTCCAACACTTTGTCAAGGACAGGAACCTTTATTAATCATAATTCCAAGTTCATTTGTGATGGGTTATGAGAGAGAGGGAGGGATGGGTTAAGAAGGGAGAGAAGAGGAGAGGAGAGGAGAAGAGAAGAGAACATGATGTGCACCCTCTTTTTGTTTTGGATGGATTTAACTAACAGTTGGTGCTATTTCTCATGTTCCAGCATTTGAAAAACCAGGCTGCCTTAGTTACTGCATGACAGGCTGTGCTGAGCTCTTAGAAAAAAAATTTTTTTAAATTATTTTTCAATACAGCTTAAACTTCTGAACATCTTTGGATGGAAGAAAGCATTTTGGTTGAGAACAGAAAAAGAAAAGAGAAGATGGGCTCCGTGTTGAGAAAAGTCCTGAAAATTCCTGAAACTAAGAGATGAAATAGTTTGCAAAGTAAAACTCAGGATGGGTACTTCCTACAAAGGGAACAGCTGTGGTTATTATTATTATTATTATTATTATTATTATTATTATTATTATTATTATCATCATCATCATCATCATCATCATCATCATTATTTATTAGATTTGTATGCCGCCCCTCTCCGAAGACTCGGGGCGGCTCACAACAATAGTAAAAACAATGTCAAAGAACAAATCTAATATTAAAAAGAAACCCATATAAAACCCCTCATTTAAAATCAAACAACATACAATCATAAAATATAAAAGCCTAGAGAGGTGTCTCAGTTTCCCCATCCCTGGCGATATAGTAATTTACGAAAGACAAGGAGGGTGGGAGCAGTTCTGATCTCCGGGGGGTGTTGATTCCAGAGGGCTGGGGCCGCCACAGAGAAGGCTCTTCCCCTGGGGCCCGCCAAACGACATTGTTTTGTCGACAGGACCTGGAGAAGGCCAACTCTGTGGGACCTTATCAGCCGCTGGGATTTGTGCGGTAGCAGGCGGTTCCGTTAGATAGCCATGGAGCCCTCCCCTGAGTTGCTCAAGCATTGGCAAACAGATATTATGAGCGGAATGAGTCCTTGCAGATATTATTCCCTTGTTACCTTGCCACCAAAGTGGTACCTATTTATCTACTCGCATTTTAGATGATAGAGCCGAGGTGGCGCAGCAGGTAGAGTGCAGTACTGCAGGGCACTAAAGCTGACTGTAGATCTGTAGGTCAGCGGTTCAAATCTCATCCTCGGCTCAAGGTTGACTCAGCCTTCCATCCTTCCAAGGTGGGTTAAATGAGGACCCAGATTGTGGGGGCAAGAGGCTGGCTCTGTTTTGTAAAAAGTGCTATTGCTAACATGTTGTAAGCCACCCTGAGTCTAAGGAGAAGGGTGGCATAAAAAAAATCGAATAAATTTTGCATGCCAGATTGACAGCAGCTGAGTCAAGGATGTGAGCTCCCTCCCTCATGCGGTGCTCAGATCTCGAACAGTGTTGCTGTTGGCTTTCCAGCTGACAAACCCAGCATTTAACTGCTGAGCCACCACATCATCTCTATGTGGTGGAAGCGCCTCGTAAACACTTGCTCTTCTGCAGAAGATACTCTGAATTCGCTGCTTCAGATTTGAATCCAACTGTGTCGTCTTCAACAAATCTGGAGTAATGGGAACTCCAGCTGATATATACAAAAGAGGCAGCACTTTCTAGGAATGCTCAGGAAGATACTGTAAATCTATCTCAGCATCTATTGTTTGTCCTACTATCGCAGCACCATTGACAGCATCCTGACATATGGCATTCTCACATGGCATGGGAGCAGCTCCATAGTGTTCTGTCGGGCTCTCTGGTACACTCCTCCCAAAAAGTTGCAGATACAAATTTCAGACACACACACGTTGGAAAATTCAAAACAATGTTCTTTATAATGAAAATTCACTTAAACCAAGTCCTCTTTTGGTATAGCAAAGAGCACTGGTCTCCAACCAAACTTATCAGTTCTGTGGTACTTAGCTTGCAGCTGTGAGGCAATTCACAGTCCTTCTTCTTTCACAAAGTGAAACACACTTTGCTTTGCTTTAGTTTCAAAGCGGGGAAAAAGCAACACACAAAGGCTGAAGTCAGCAAGGCAGGCACGAAACACAACGATCAGATAATCCTCCACAATGGCCAAACCCACAGGCTGCTCTTTATAGCAGCCTCACTAATGACCACAGCCCCACCCAACCACAGGTGGCCTCATTTTCTTTGATAATAATCTCTCAGTTGTTGTTGCCTATGCATCGCTCTCCGCATGCGTGGCTGTATCATTAACTCTTGTTCTGAATCCAAGGAGGAGCTAGATAATTGATCTCCTTCTGAGCTGTCTGCCACACTCTCCTCCTCCCTGTCACTCATGTCTTCTTGGTCAGAGGAGCCTTCATCATCAGATTCCACAGGGGGCAAAACAGGCCTGCAGCATGTGGATGTCTCCCCCACATCCACAGTCCTTGGGGCAGGAGCTGGGCCAGAGCTAACCACAACACATAGTGGATAAAAATGCTTTACAGAGAACCATTAGAACTGCCCAGAATATCATCGGGCTCCAGATATTAGTCCTGGATGATATCTTCACATCTTGCTGTTTTAGAAGGTGCACAACATTCTCGGAGGCTCTTTTCATCCTGCTTACAATCTTTGGGGACTGCTGCCTACTGGCAGAAGAGACAGAACAATTTAAACTCCAACCGCACATTTTCTGAACAGTTTTTACCCCAGAGCTATAATTGCACTTAACAATGTCCTAGGGGGTCACCATCAGTGAACTGCTGCTGGACGATATGACTTGGCCTGTTGTGTGGATATTGGATAGTTCCGGTGGGAAATGGTGGCGGGTTGGGCATGTTCTTTCGGATTGTTATGTTGAGATTGGTCTTTGGCATCGAATGAATTTTGTTGCATGGGTATACTGTATATATACATATAATGACAGTAAGGTGTTTATTTGTTTATTTGTTTGTTTGTTTGTTTATTTATTTGGTTTTTATTTGTTTATTTGTTTATTTGTTTATTATCTATCTATCTATCTATCTATCATCTATCTATCTATCTATCATCTATCTATCTATCTATCTATCTATCTATCTATCTATCTATCCCTTTGCGTGGGCGACGGGGAAACCCCGATCTTTGGCTCCTCGCTGCTGCGGCGCTGCCGAGCAGATCAGCTGCTGGGCGGCCGAAGAAACCTTCCCTGGGTCTTCCCCGCCGCCCACGCAAAGGGGAAACCCCGATCTTCGGCTCCTCGCTGCTGCAGCGCTGCCGAGCAGATCAGCTGCTGGGCGGCCGAAGAAACCTTCCCTGGGTCTTCCCCGCCGCCCACGCAAACTCCACCATCTGCGCATGCGCGGCCATGGAAAAAGGGCGCGCATGCGCAGATGGTGTTTTTACTTCCGCACCACTATAGCGCGAAAAATCAAGTATCGCGAGGGGTCTTGGAACGTAACCCTCGCGATACTCGAGGGATCAAATTACCAAATTTGGGAAGATTTTTACACCTGGTTAAATAAAAGAACACCTTTTCACAGTGCTGCGAGATAAAGAAATATTACAAAGAACAACTTTCAAATAATCAGTGTAACCCTTGCTCTGTCTATTCAATAGAACCTAATCCAGATACATCGTATTATCAACTACATAATAAGAACTTAATTATAATAGTATATAACTCAAACCACTGGTCTTAACACCACCAAGAATAAAAAAGGACTCTGTCAACAGTTCCTATTATAGGAGAGAAGAAACATATTTCTTGCTTGTCTTTCATATTTTATGTAAATGTACTCTTTGTTGTCATTGTTTCATTGTATAAATGTAAATAAAAACTATTTTTTTTTAAAAAAACAATATTTCTAATGTGGAACTGATGGATCCCAATGACATAACGTGACAGTTAACAATTTAGAAATGGAGAAAATTATTGAAAGTCAACTGACGTTCATTGAGGGACCTCCCAGGAGTGAATTTGAACTCAAGTGGTCATTAAAAATAATGAAGGCTGGAATGCACATCGAACGTGCTTAGGTCTCGACGTGCCGTGTACCAGCAGGGTGGGAAGCAAAGCTCATAAATAATATGTACCATTAAAAGCAACAACAGAAAACATCTCTAAACATTGATCGCCGTTTCAAATTGTGGTCTTGCTGCAGCAGTAAAAACCCAAATAGATCTGGAATACTTGCCCAAGGAGTAATTTGAAGGCTCATTATTTCGTTGGCAAGTACTGTAGTTAGCATCACAAATTAATCCAAATTGATAGAGGAAACAATTTGAGAAAGAATTCTGGGGGAAAAAAAACAGATTTAAGATAAGAGATCAAGGTTGTCATAATCACTAATTGCATAAATTTCCTTGCAGGATTGGGGGTTGTAAACTTTTCTTCCCTCACTATAAACATCATTGTTTGGCCTTTTTAAAAAAATTAGTTGGATAAAACCTACTGATTATTTATACTCTAAGAAGCTACTTAGATCAGTGTTTCCCAACCTTGGCCACTTGAAGATATCTGGACTTCAACTCCCAGAATTCACCAGCCAGCATTCGCTGGCTGGGGAATTCTGGGAGTTGAAGTCCAAATATCTTCAAGTGGCCAAGGTTGGGAAACACTGACTTAGATGTTGCATTGAATTTCTCAGGAATATATAGGATACATTTTCTGTTGGATTGGATTGAGAGCCAGTTTGGTCCAGTTTATTTTATTAATCAGATTTGTATGCTGCCCCTCTCCGTAGACTTGGGGCGGCTAACAACAATAATAATACAATGTAAACAAATCTAATATTTAAGTTAATTTTAAAAACCCCAATTTAAGAAACCAATCATACATACTGACATACAATGCATAAATTTTATAAGCCTAGGGGGAAGGGAAAGTCTCAATTCCCCCATGCCTGATGACAGAGGTGGGTTTTAAGGAGCTTATGAAAGGCAAGGAGGGTGGGGGCAACTCTGATATCTGGGGGGAGTTGGTTCCAAAGGGTCGGGGCCGCCACAGAGAAGGCTCTTCCCCTGGGTCCCGCCAAACGACATTGTTTAGTTGATGGAACCCGGAGAAGACCCACTCTGTGGGACCTAACTGGTCGCTGGAATTCGTGCGGCAGAAGGCGGTCCCGGAGATATTCTGGTCCGGTGCCATGAAGGGCTTTATAGGTCATAACCAACACTTTGAATTGTGACCGTAAACTGATCGGCAACCAATGCAGACCGCGGAGTGTTGGTGTGACATGGGCATATTTAGGGAAGCCCATGATAGCTCTTGCAGCTGTATTCTGCATGATCTGAAGTTTCCGAACACTCTTCAAAGGTAGCCCCATGTAGAGAGCATTACAGTAGCCGAGCCTCGAGGTGATAAGGGCATGAGTGTCTGTGAGCAGTGAGTCCCGGTCCAAATAGGGCCGCAACTGGTGCACCAGGCAAACCTGGGCAAACGCCCCTCTCGCCACAGCTGAAAGATGTTTCTCTAATGTGAGCTGTGGGTCGAGGAGGATGCCCAAGTTGTGGACCCTCTCTGAGGGGGTTAGTGATTCCACCCGCAGGGTAATGGACGGACAGATGGGGTTCTCCTAAAAACCAGGAGATAGTAAGTTCTAGCAAATATATAATCCCTATATATTTTGCAGGTGTTTGTTAATTGAAAAGTTTCCTTCTAATATGAATTTTATTCACCTAATAGCTGCCTGGCAATGCTAAATTTGACGAGTTGCTTTAAAATGCCAACCGAATCAAATTCTTCCCCGTTCATAATGGAAAGAAATTAGATTTTCTTTTCCATGGTACCTTGATGGCGTTTCACTTCTCCCCCTGTGTAATCTTCAGGGCAGTGGCTTTTGAATGTCTGATCATTAAAATTCAAGTCATGGTTCAGCCTTATACCTGAAAGGTTTATTTTTTAAAAAAAGCAAAGGGGAAAAGAAAAAAACAATTAAGGCGAATTCATCACACTTCCAATTAAGAGAGGTTGAAAGTTTTGTGGATCTCTGCTCTCCACCTCAAACATCCAGAAACTTTTTTTTTTAAATTAAAAACAATATTGTTGACATTTTCAACATCTGCTTTTTTTAAAAAAATGTTTATCACAAGAACATGGACAATCTGGGACAAAAGGTAAAGTTCAAACACTGGAAGCATTTTTTTTAATTACTTGAAAAGAAAAGGGGAAATGAGGTGCAAATCTTTTTGCTAACTTCTAATCCACGTTAAGTGTTTTCTTTTAACCTCTGAAAAAAGATTTTACTTGGACAGAATGTGGCAATGTAAGTCCATCCTATCCCTCTCATTGCTGGTGTGCCTCCGGGAAGAATTCATGTGCTTATGTATTATTTTATCTTTAATATTTCTACAAATCACTGAAGAACATATACAATGCGCCATTCTCCTCCTATTTTCATAACAAGAATAATTCTGTGAGGTTGGGGTGGACTAAAACTCACTGCCTGCTGGGGATTGGCTTAAAGTCACCCAATCGGCTTTCATACCTGAGGCGGGACTAGAACCCACCATCTCCTGGTGATTGGCTGAAAGTCACCCAATGGGCTTTCATGCCTGAGGCGGGACTAGAACTCACCATCTTCTGGTGATTGGCCGAATGTCACCAATGGGCATTCATTCCTGAGGTGGGACTAGAACTCACCATGTCCTGGTGATTGGCTCAAAGTCACCCAATGGGCTTTCATGCCTGAGATGAGACTAGAACTCACCATCTCCTGGTGATTGGCCAAAAGCCATCCAATCGGCTTTCATGCCTGAGATGAGACTAGAACCCGGTGATTGGCCAAAAGTCACCCAATGGGTTTTCATGCCTGAGGTGGGACTAGAACCTGCCATCTCCTGGTGATTGGCTGAAAGTCACACAATGGGCTTTCATGCTTGGGGCAGGACTAGAACCCACCGTCTCCTGGTGATTGGCCGAAAGTCACCCAATGGGTTTTCATGCCTGAGGTGGGACTAGAACTCATCATCTCTTGGTGAATGGCCCAAAGTCACCCAATGCCTGAGGCGGGACTAGAACTCACCATCTCCTGGTGATTGGCCCAAAGTCACCCAATGGGTTTTCATGCCTGAGGCGGGACTAGAACTCACCATCTCCTGGTGATTGGCCCAAAGTTACCCAATGGGCTTTCATGCCTGAGGCGGGACTAGAACTCACCATCTCCTGGTGATTGGCCGAAAGTCACCCAATCGGCTTTCATGCTTAAAGTGGGACTAGAATTCATCATCTCCTGGTGATTGGCCCAAAGTCACCCAATCGGCTTTCATGCCTTAGGCGGGACTACAACTCATCATCTCTTGGTGATTGGCCAACAGTCACCCAATGGGCTTTCATGCCTATGGCTGAACTAAAACTCACAGTCTCCTGCTTTCTAGCCTGGTGCTTGAAATATTTTCTTAAAATTTGAATCAAATTGACTGCTGATGACATTTATGGGAACTAGGGCCTATTATTTTTAATGTCAAAACCAGAAAACATTTCATCACTGGGAACATTAGTATCTGCTTTGGCTCTTTTGTGATTTTTTCCCCCTTCTGTTCTTCAAAGAAATAACTTAGAAAATAGCCTCTTTGACCATATGTCAATATATTTTCCTTCCTTACCAGTTCAAGGATTCACCCCTTCCTTAAAAAAAAAAATCAAAATAAATGAGATTTGTTTAAATCCTGGACTATGTGTATAGGTTTATCTTTGTAAGGAAAGATTGTGCCTTTTGAGAAAGGGGTTATCACTTGATTATCACTTTCTTTTATCTTCATGAAATGATGTTAGTATCAGAAAGGAAAAAGATCCACCAGAGAAATCAGAGTGATAAACAGCAATTGGCTACCATCCATTAAACACTTCCAAATAATGGTATCACCTTATACAGGGTGTGGGCAAAAAAATGGAAACACTTGACTTTTTGGCATCATAATGTTTGAACATGTTCAAATCAATCAAATCTTGATATATTTTAATGTTTTTTAAAAATTCTGTTATTTGATATGTTTTTTTTAAACTCCCCCCCCTTTTTTTTACAGAAATTTAAGGAAATGGGTTATAACTTTCTAGAAATGGCAGACCGCTCAGACTTTCAAAGAGGCCAAATTGTTGGTGCTCGAATGGCAGGCGCTAGTGTCACACAAGGTGCCCAAATGTTTGGTGTTTCAAGAAGTCATGTCTCAAAAGTCATGACTGCTTTTGAAAGAGAAGGCAAAACGTCCTCAGCCAAGCACAGGTCTGGTCGAAAGTCGAAGTTGTCTGAGAGAGACCGTCGGACTCTAAAGCGAATGGTTACAGCGGATCGCAAGACCGCAGCTCCTAAAATCACTGCAGAGCTCAATAGACATGTACAGAACCAGGTTCCACAAAAACCGTTCGAAGGGAGCTTCACAAATCTGGATTCCATGGAAGAGCTGCAAGGTGTTTCCATTTTTCTGTCCACCCCCTGTAAATCTTAAACTAGTCTTTCCTTGAAAAAAACCCCCCAGCTATTAATTATAGGGCATTAACAGTTAGCATAAATCCGCAAAGATAAGTAATTAATCCTGGATGTCGCAGGAAGCTTGGCAAAATGCCTGGAATGAGTCCACAGAACAGAAGCCAAAACAGATAAGCCGAGCAGAGGTTTTCCAAATATTTATTCATTCATTCATTCATTCATTCATTCATTCATTCATTCATTCATTCATTCATTTATTTATGTATTTATTCGTTCATTTATTCATTCATTTATTCATTCATTTGTTCATTCATTTATTTATTTATTTACTTACTTACTTACTTACTTACTTACTTACTTATTCATTCATTCATTCGTTTGTTTGTTTGTTTTTGTTTATTTGTTTATTTGTTTATTTTAATTAGAGTTATATGCCGCCCCTCTCCGCAGACTCAGGGCGGTTCACAACAACAATAGTACAGCATAACAAATCTAATATTTTAAAAAAACATCTAAAACCCATCCTTAAAACCATACAACACAAGCATACCATCCATAAAACTATAATGGCAGACAATGCAGTCACACTAACTCTTTCAAAGACCGAGTATTTTTTCTCTCTTTAGAAACATATTTTTAATATATATATAGATCGTCCCTTCCTGAGAGTTGTGTTTACCGCGCCATCCAAGGGATCAGATCCAAAGGAACCGAAGGAAAACCAACGGAGGACAGCAGGGAGTTATTTACCGAATCAATAACGTGACGGATGGCCGGAGTGTTCCGAGCAGGGTGCAAGCTGAAAGCTGAAACACATCTCGGTTTGCAATCAATTCCTGACAAGTCTCCCAGGTTGAGGCTTTATAGCCCCAAATAAAGAAATAAATAAAGGGAAAAATGAGCAGAGCCTTCTGAGATTTAGCTCTTTCTCACTTCTCCTGTGAGGAATTTGAAAGGAGACACAGATTCCAGGAGCAGAGACGATGAGCTGATCCTCTCCAATGAGTTAGTTTTGAATTGATTGATTGATTGATTGATTGATTTACTTATTTACTTATTTACTTTTATTTACTTATTTACTTATTTACTTACTTATTTACTTATTTACTTATTTACTTACTTATTTACTTATTTACTTATTTACTTATTTACTTATTTACTTATTTACTTACTTACTTACTTATTTACTTATTTACTTATTGATTGATTGATTGATTGATTGATTGATTTGATTTTTATGCCACCCTTCTCCTTAGACTCAGGGTGGCTTACAACATGTTAGCAGTAGCACTTTTTAACAGAGCCAGCCTATTGCGCCCACAATCCGGGTCCTCATTTTAACCACCTTGGAAGGATGGAAGGCTGAGTCAACCTTGAGCCAGTGATGAGATTTGAACCGCTGACCTTCAGATCTACAGTCAGCTTCAGTGGCCTGCAGTACAGCACTCTACCTGCTGCGCCACCACGGCTCATTATTTCCCGCGCTGGACCTGAAGCCATTAATTGCTAGACAGAATCAACTTCTTATGGCACTCAGTGGTTCATCCAAAAGGTGGGTTCCAAGTCAAATTGAATATTGAGCACCTAAACCTGTGATGGCGAAGCTACGGCACATGTGCCACAGAGATCTGACTCAAGCTGAAATAGGCAGAGAAGGGCTGCAAATTTTTTTACTACCATACAGTAGGTGTGGCTTATTGTGTGGGTGTGGCTTGATGGTCATGTGACTGGGTAGGCATGGCTTGCCTAGGCATACCAATTCCGGCAACTGTTTTTCATGTGTTTTAGTGTTCAGTCTCCTGATTCCTCTCATCTTCTAACTTGTAGGTTGACAAAGTTGTTGTTGTTGTTGTTCTCACCACTGGGCTTAGTGTAGCTTGGTGTCAGTACCACTTTATGGTGGAAGGTCTTAAGCATCAAACTTATCAGGAAAGACTTAATGAACTCCATCTGTATAGTCTGGAGGACAGAAGGAAAAGGGGGGACAGGATCGAAACATTTAAATATGTCAAAGGGTTAAATAAGGTTCAGGAGGAAAGTGTTTTTCATAAGAAAGCGAACCCAAAAACAAGGGGACACATGAGAAAATATGATTTGACTGAAAGAGTAGTAGATGCTTGGAACAAACTTCCAGCATACGTGGTTGGTAAATCCACAGTAACTGAATTTAAACATTTATTTATTTATTCATTTGTCCAATACACAAATACATAGGAAGAAAAATAGACATGTGGTAATATATATAAGGGTAAAGTGAACTTAGAGGAGAGGATATACTGTATATGAAAGAAAGAAAATATATATGATAAGTGAGAGAAAGGAAAGACAATTGGACAGGGGACGAAAGGCACACCAGTGCACTTATGTACGCCCCTTACTGGCCTCTTAGGAACCTGGAGAGGTCAATCGTGGAGAGTCTAAGGGAGAAATGTTGGGGGTTAGGGGTTGACACAATTGAGTCCGGCGATGAGTTCCACGCTTCGATAACTCTATTGTTGAAATCATATTTTTTACAGTCAAGTTTGGAGCGGTTCATATTAAGTTTGAATCTGTTGCGTGCTCTTGTGTTGTTGCGGTTGAAGCTGAAGTAGTTATTGACCGGTAGGACGTTGCAGCATATGATCTTGTGGGCAATACTCAAATTGTGTTTTAGGCGATGCCTGGGATAAACATAGATCCATCCTAAGATCAAATACAGGAAGCAGTATAAGGGCAGACTAGATGGACCACGAGGTCTTTTTCTGCCGTCAACCTTCTATGTTTCTATGTTGCTGCTGCTTTTTTGCATTACGTAAGCATTGGTTTGGCCTTTTAAGCTCTTCCCCAAATTGTGTGCATGCAGCATTGATGTTTAAGTTCCTGGCATCTGCCTTATTTCTGTAGCCACGTCCCACTTCATTGTGATGCTGGAGCCTTCGGCCAAATCTACACCGTTACACACCCCTCCCAGGAACATAACAACGGATGGATCACACAAAACACTCCAGCATCGAATTATGTTGCCTCTTCTCTTCGAGCTATGCTTCTGCCTGCTCCTGCCAAGGCCGGTTTTTTTTTTGTTTTTTTGGAAAAATGAAATTAAAATGTCAAATGCCAAAGAATGCTGGCTTAGGCGGTGTTCCCTTCCTGTGTATGACAGTTACACAGTGGATGGCCCCTTCAAACAGGGCCTTTGGCAGCCTTACAAGAGGGGAGAAAAGGGGTTCTTAACGACTGAGGATGGATACGGTGAAGGGTGAATTTGGGCAGAAGTCAGAGGAGTGGGAATGGATCATCTTCTAGGCCATTTCAGAGCTTTCATTCAAATGTGAGAGCTTCCATTCAAACTCAGTTTAACACCCTTTCCTCTTTTTTGAGCTTTTGTAATATATTTTTAATTGATTTTATAATATAAAACACACACACAACATATAACAAGTGCTTGGTGATTAGTGCCCCCAAAATGGGGGCATATTTTGTATATGCCACTTTAATTCAAGAGCAATATATCTATTTACATATAGAATAGAATAGAATAGAATTTTTATTGGCCAAGTGTGATTGGACACACAAGGAATTTGTCTTGGTGCATATGCTCTCAGCGTACATAAAACAAATAAAATATACATTTGTCAAGAATCATGTGGTACAACACTTAATGATTGTCATAGGGGTCAAATAAGCAATGAAGAAGCAATATTAATAAAAATCTTAGGATATAAGCAACAAGTTACAGTCATACAGTCAACATGGGAGGAAATGGGTGATAGGAATGATGAGAAAAACTAGTAGAATAGAAGTGCAGATTTAGTAGAAAGTCTGACAGTGTTGAGGGAATTATTTGTTTAGCAGAGTGATGGCATTCGGGAAAAAACTGTTCTTGTGTCTAGTTGTCTTGGTGTGCAGTGCTCTGTAGCGACGTTTTGAGGGTAGGAGTTGAAACAATTTGTGTCCAGGATGTGAGGGGTCAGTAAATATTTCCCCCGCCCTCTTTTTGACTCCTGCAGTATACAGGTCCTCAATGGAAGGCAGGTTGGCAGCCATTGTTTTTTCTGTAGTTCTGATTCTCCTCTGAAGTCTGTGTCGGTCTTGTTGGGTTGCAGCACCAAACCAGACAGTTATAGAGGTGCAGATGACAGACTCAATGATTCCTCTGTAGAACTGTATCAGCAGCTCCTTGGGCAGTTTGAGCTTCCTGAGCTGGCGCAGAAAGAACATTCTTTATTGTGCTTTTTTGATGATGTTTTTGATGTTGGGTGACCATTTTAGGTCTTGAGATACAGAACCTAGAAATTTGAAGGTCTCTACTGTTGATACTGTGTTGTCTAGTATTGTGAGAGGTGGAAGGGTGGAAGGGTTTCTCTTAAAAGTGATTCCAATTTATTTCTTGTAGCTTGGTCTCAAATTCTAAAAGCCAGTTTAACCCTTGATATTTGCTAGGGGCCACAACTCTGGAAGCACCTTTTGAATGCTTATCCTATGGTCACTTTTCTCTTTTTGTGTGAGGATTATAATTTTGGGGTCCTTAGTGCCCTCTAAGCTTGGTTGTTTTCCTCCAGACATTTCATTACCCAACTGGGCAACATCATCAGTGCTAGAAGGGAATGGGGTTTGCTTTCTGTTCATATACAAGTCCCGTCTAGCCATGATAATGTCACCCAGCTGGATAACGAAATACCTACAAGAAAATAACCAAAACAACAAGAAAGCACCAAGGACCCACAATTCATCACAGAGCTACAAACATTCTCTTCTATTGATTATAATGTTGTACATGTTTACAAATGTTTGCATTGTGATAACCTGACACTGCTTTTGTTATTTTGACAAAGGCTGTGTTGCTCTACTACCTTTTTCAGCAATATACATATACACACACGCACACTGCTACTTTATTGTCCATATATTAACTCCGGTGAGATTGGCATACGCTCAGAATTGGAAAGATCAAAACCTCCCGTCAGATAACATGATAATTAATAAACTAATGGATTGTGCTGAAATGGCCAGGCTTACTTATGAATTGCAAAACAAACAAAAAAGAGATATTTTTTTTTACTGTATGGGAAAACTTTTACAAGTGGCTAGAAATTAGAAAAGATAACACAAACAAGTAAAATAAACAAACAAGGGAAAATTGTTAAAATGTGATCAACAAATTTAATGAAAATAGTAAATAATGTAGGATAGAGAAGTATAGATATATGTGTGTATGTATTTATGTATGTATGTAACCAGAAAAGGCAGGGAGAAGCCTCCGTGGGGCCTCTCTAGGAATCTCCTGGAAGAAAACATGGCTGGAAAAGGTGGGGAGTATCCTCCCTGTGGCCTCTCTAGGAGGAAACAGGGCTTCCACCCTCCCTGTGGTTTCCCCAATCACACACATTATTTGCTTTTACATTGACTCCTATGGGAAAAATTGCTTCTTCTTACAAACTTTTCTACTTAAGAACCTGGTCACGGAACGAATTAAGTTTGTAAGTAGAGCTCCCACTGAATATATATACACACACATACATAAAGAAGATATATGTATGTACATATATACATACATACATATAGTACATGCATACGTACATACATACATACATACATACATACATACATACATACATAAACAACATATACAAAAATACATGAAATAAAAAGAGGTATAGTAAATGCTAGCCACTTTTGCAACTAATTCATTTCCAGATATATTTATACTTCACAATATTACTTCTTCTAGCTTTATAGATATATGTATGTATGTATGTATGTATGTATGTATGTATGTATGTATGTATGTATGTAAAGCTAGAAGAAGTAATATTGTAAAATATATCTGGAAATGAATACTAACTTTTGCAAGTATTTCATTTCCAGATATATTTCACAATATTACTTCTTCAAGCTTTATAATATGTATGTATGTATGTAAAGCTAGAAGAAGTAATATTGTGAAATATATCTGGAAATGAAATACTTGCAAAAGTTAGTATTCATTTCCAGATATATTTCACAATATTACTTCTTCTAGCTTTACATACATACATACATACATACATACATACATACATACATACATACATATATCTATAAAGCTAGAAGAAGTAATATTGTGAAGTATAAATACATCTGGAAATGAATTAGTTGCAAAAGTGGCTAGCATTTACTATACCTCTTTTTATTTCATGTATTTTTGTATATCTTGTTTATATGTGGTTTCTTTTTAACTTAAAAACCTCCATAAAGATTATCAAAATGGAAATGGAGAAGGGTCATCATGTATTTGTGAATATCCAATCCATCAGTGCTTTGGCTGACATCGAATATTATACCTACCTTTACCGATCTGAGATTAATTTTAAAATAAATCCAAACTGCGCGTTGCCCATATTCCATTGAGATCAAATTTTTTAAAAAGTCAGAAAATTAAATTCAGTTATATAACGCCGCAACTTTAATTACACCCCAGAGATTTCGTGATCCCTACAAACCTTTGATACGTGTTGCCTCCGAAAGACTAGCAAACATTTTTACTGTACCATAAATTTTAATGCGCCGGAGTCATACATTATTAAATAGATGACAGGAGTGTTATCATAGTAAGCATGAAATGAAACTTGAAATCAAATCAATGTTTGTTTGGTGCTGGGGCATCCTTTCCTTTCGCTTTTTGGCTTTTGGTTAGCCTAAAGGATGGGAAGAAGTGGTACCTATCGCATAGCAGGGAAAAACCCACGAACTTTCTTTGCCCCAAAATGCAAAGGACGGCATCCTAGAGTTGACCCAAAATGAGCATATTTTTGTGTGACAGTAAAGTTGTGTTAATTCTAAGCTTTGAAGCTCCCTTCCTCAGTTCAGCTACAATTTTCTCTTATCATGAAACATTTATTAGATGAAAGAACGTGGGTGGGTTGGGGGGGAGAGATGTGGAAATGTCTGGTGTTCAAAAGGCAAATAACAATGCAAACTGTCTCAGTGCATCACATTAGATTCTGGGAAATTAAAACAGTGAATCAGTGTTCAACACAGTAAATCGAAGGGCGGGAAGAAAAGCATTAAAATCCCTTAGAAATTGGGATGTTGACTTCGTTAGGCCACGGTTGCAGATTGGGTATACTAAAGATACATGATGGATATCTCCGAGCATCCAAAAATTCAATCAGGTTCAATCTCGCCTTCGCCTTAGGTCACCTAAAGCAGTGTTTCCCAACCTTGGCCACGTGAAGATATCTGGACTTCAACTCCCAGAATTCCCCAGCCAGCAAATGTTGGCTGGGGAATTCTGGGAGTTGAAGTCCAGATATCTTCACATGGCCAAGGTTGGGAAACACTGACCTAAAGGATCAGAAGAATGGAAACTATTCATTCATTCATTCATTCATTCATTCATTCATTCATTCATTCAAGGCCCCTTCCAACACTGTACTTTTATTATTCTATTCTCCAAAGCATCTGAGGGCAAGGTAAGAAGCAACAGATGGAAACCCATCAAGGAGAGATGCGACCTAGAACTAAGGAGAAGCTCCCTGTCAGTGAGAGCAATCAATCAATAGAATGACATGCCTTTGAAGCTGGAGGTACTCCAACACTGGAGGCTCTCAAGAAGACATTGGACAACCCTTTGTCTGAAAGAATATAGGGTTTCCTGCTTGAGCAGAGGTTAGACTAGAAGACCTCCAAGGTCCCTTCCAATTCTGTTACTCTGTCAAAACAAAATTTAAAATGGACTCTGTCCATAACTGTTAGGTTGGCAACATATTGGCTGCAGGTGTTGCAGACTGCCATAAGGGGGAGCTAGAGTTCATTGCCTTTTTTAAGTCACCCTCTCTGTTTCTCTTTGTGTAGCTATTCACTGGCTACTCATTCTTAGGTTGCAATGTATTGTAGCTAAACTGTGTTTAGGCTTGATATCTTTGTTTGCTGATTATGACCAAGACAACTGGTAAGAAAGATTATGTACTTGGTAATATTTGGATTGTTATTCTGACTTATTATGTGTATGACTATATACAGATTATCTGAATATGTTATTCCCCAAAGTAAACTTTAATTCAAGTTAGTATAGCTGTGTGTAACTGAGTAGTTATTCACAACTAATCTCAATCTAAATGTTTCTCTGTGTGTACAACCTTGGTAAACAAGGATTACTCTGCTCATACATTAACAAAGACTAGTGAAGGACATGTTTTGTTTTGCAAAGTAAAATGCTTTAGAATGAACTAATTAATCTGAAAGCGTCAAATCTTTGCTTGATGAAAACAAAACTGGGGTTAATTTATGGAATGATGTAAAACCTGACCCCCAAGTCTACCAATATCCATGGGGCATCTGTATTATGAGTGCACCAGCCAACAAAGCAACCCCCAGTGTAAAACCATAGAAATGAAGCAATAGAAATATGGTAAATCCATGGTTGCACCAAAAGGTGCTTGTTCCAAAAGGCACCTGGGCTTGTTTTTCCCTGAAGACATTTCGCTTCTCAGACTTTGAGACCAAGTTATAAAGTATAAATTGGAATCACTCTATAATATGTAAATATTGTAATGTTCTTAGTTTAAAATGTTATAAATAAGATACACCCTCATATTAATTGGAGGGGTTTGAATGTTATTGGGTGGTGGGAGCATGGATAATTGAGCACTGTGTTAAATGTAGTGTGTATGTGTTGTTGTTGTTGTTGTTGTTGTTGTTGTTGTTATTATTATTATTATTATTATTATTATTATTATTTGGATTTGTATGCCGCCCCTCTCCACAGACTCGGGGCGGCTAACAACAATGATAAAAACAACATGTAACAACCCAATTTAATAAAACAACTAAAACCCCTTATTATAAAAACCAAACATACCATGCATAACTTGTAATGGCCTAGGGGAAGGAATATCTTAACTCCCCCATTATATTAAAAATCGATAAAAATATTATATTAAAAAGTAGACATTTCGCTTCTCACCTAAGATGTTTCTTCTGTTCTTCAACAGAAACTGAAGAAGCTTTTGGATGAAAAGCAAAATGACATCAAGGCAACTCAAAGACAACAGAACTTGAGTAGTTTCTTGGATGAGAAGTGAAATGAGTTAAGGAAACGCGAAGTCCAATTGCCCTTTAAAACAATCACCATTGGGACAATAGAAATAGTCATTTCCCAAGTGCAGAAGGAAGATTTTTCTTGTGCATAAACAATAGATAAAGCCATTTAAATCACATTTTCCGGCCATGAACTGTGCTCACAACTCTATTGGTAGTCAATGTACAACATCTCCCCCTCTCTGTATTTTGGAGACATAATAAACTTTGGAATTGCTTCTGTGCCTATTGAGACAAGCTTACTTTATATTCATTTGTTTTACATTATCTACCAAGGCATGTCATTCATAAATTTCCCCCCAAAAGCAAAATCCATAAAAAGAAATCTCAACATTCAATAGATGAATGTGCCCCCTGATTGACATTATCATAATTCATTTTCCTCTGATGTGTTGGCAGTAAACCGAGAGCGTAAACAGGCGTGCTGGAATTTGGCCCAAATTAGGGGCCAGTTATAATGGAAATGGGGGGGGGGGGAGATGGGCTGGATTCAGAAAAGATTGCTCACATTTTCCAAAGTGTCAGTCAACAAAACATACCCGAGTTAGTGTCCATCCCAAGATAGATAATTGCATTTTGAAAAACTACCTTCCCTCTTATCAGACTTAAGGGATTTCAAAACATCCCTTAAACCGTTTCTCTGGTTTTCCCTTGTTTTGGACCTTTCCTTTCACTACACTTCTGGGTTCCCTGTCACTCATGTCTTCTTGGTCAGAGGAGCCTTCATCATCAGATTCCACCGGGGCCAAAACAGCCCTGCAGCATGTGGATGTCTCCCCCACATCCACAGTCCTTGGGGCAGGAGCTGGGCCAGACCTTCCACCATTTTTATAGCCTGTCTTTGGACCCGTTCAATTTTGTCATTATCTTTTTGTAGGCGAGGTCTCCAGAACTGAACACAGTATTATTCCAAATGGGGTCTCACCAGCGCTCTATACAGCGGGATCACAATCTCCCTCTTCCTGCTTGTTATACCTCTAGCTATGCAGCCAAGCATCCTACTTGCTTTCCCTACCGCCTGACTGCACTGTTCACCCAATATCTTTTTGTAGGTGAGGTCTCCAGAACTGAACACAGTATTATTCCAAATGGGGTCTCACCAGCACTCTATTATGGCGGGTTTGGGATGAAGGGATAGTTTATTATAAAGGCGCTCAGCTGGTGACCAGATGCCCTGTTTTTTAAAAATTGGGACTTTTAAAAAATGTCACGGGACAAATTGCTCAAAAGCAGGACTGTCCCACCAAAAGTGGTGGCCACTTTACCTTATTGGTCATTGGGAGCTATGCAGCAGATCTCCAAAATTCCTCCTGGGAATAACTGTATTATTCTGATTATTTCAACAAAACTCAGATCGCAAAGATTTGGTATGTTTAACGGAAAGCTCACATTTTTATTAAATTCTAAGCCACAAGGTAATTTGCATATATATTTTCAACGTTCGTAAGGTACAAACCCCAGCCATTGTAGCCTATCACTCACAATGCACGATTTGGTTTATCTCGTGAAACAAATCAATTCTGATTTATGTAATAATGCGTGGTTAATCCAAATTAATAGCCTTATGGGTGAAACCATGCGTAGGCTTAGGAGTGTATTTGTAAAACCATTTGGCGTTACTTGTTTTGAAGGGAAGTTTTCAACCGTTCCACCTCACCAATAACTGATATTTATTTACTTGCTGTAGCAATTTCTTCCAAATAAGTGTTTGTTATATATTAGCCCTTCTTGAAAAAGTTTTAACTATTATTATTATTATTGACTGGCAACATTAATAAAAGTCTATTCATACACGGAGGGAAATCTCACATAGGTAGAACGAAGCTCAAGGACGGAAAAAAACAACAACCCCTAAATAAGAAATATGGAAGACTAGAAGGAAATAAAACAACTATGTTTTATTCAAGGGTGATAATGAACCTGTAGGATTAACACAGTCTAATCCATGTAACTATTGATTTGACTATAATGGGTACAACGTTTTACAATTAACAATGTCGTACATTAACTCTTCCACTTTGCATGGGTATTTTTCACAGCTTGCAAAAGAAAATCTGTTTTGTTTCATTTGATTTATTCTTTGTTTTAGAACTTTTCGGCAGGTAAAAGGAAAGACAGTAGAGGGCGCCCCAAAACATTAAAATCCCCCATTTCCCCACTTAGATGGCTGGTAATTCTGTTTTTTTTACAGGCAGTGTAGGCTCTCTGGGATTCAACCTTGATTTTCAGTGCTGCAGTATCTCACCAACAGACCCAGAATGATAGAAGAATGCCCAGCTTCATAAAAATAGATATATTTTATAGTTTATTAGATTTATATGCCGCCCCGCTCCGAAGGCTCGGGGCGGCTCACAGCAAAACAGTAATACAATATATTACAAACCTAATAATAATTAAAAAAAATAAAATCCATTTAAAAGGCATTAATAACATAATAAAATATGCAGCTATGCACATTCAACCTAGTCATAATAAAAAAGGGGGAAAGATGGTAATTATCCCCACGCCTGGTGACAAAGGTGAGTCTTCAGCATTTTAAGGAAGGCGAGGAGGGTGGGGGCTATTCAAATCTCTGGAGGGAGTTGATTCCAGAGGGCCAGGGCCGCCACAGAGAAGGCTCTCCCCCTGGGTCCCGCCAGCCAACATTGTCGAAATGGTCTGTCTGTCTAAATTTGGAGGAATCCTTGAGCAAATTCAACAATTGCTCATAGTCACTCATGCAACGCTGGCTGTGGAATTCTGGGAGTTGAAGTCCACACATCTTCAAACTGCCAAGGTTGAGAAACACTGTTAGAAACATAGAAACATAGAAGACTGATGGCAGAAAAAGACCTCATGGTCCACCTAGTCTGCCCTTATACTATTTCCTGTATTTTATCTTACAATAGATATATGTTTATCCCAGGCATGTTTCAGTTCAGTTCCTGTGGATTTACTAATCACGTCTGCTGGAAGTTTGTTCCAAGGATCTACTACTCTTTCAGTGAAATAATATTTTCTCACGTTGCTTTCCCCCCCACCCAACTAACTTCAGATTGTGTCCCCTTGTTCTTGTGTTCACTTTCCTATTAAAAACATTTCCCTCCTGGACCTTATTTAACCCTTTAATATATTTAAATGTTTCGATCATGTCCCCCCTTTTCCTTCTGGCAGGTTGAGTTCATTAAGTCTTTCCTGATACGTTATATGCTTAAGACCTTCCACCATTCTTGTAGCCCGTCTTTGGACCCGTTCAATTTTGTCAATATCTTTTTGTAGGTGAGGTCTCCAGAACTGAACACAGTATTCCAGAAGGTCTGTTCTAGAAGGTCTGGGGCTGTTTTTGCAAAGAGCCATGAGAGCTGAGGGCAAAGGCTGGGTGCTTTGCATGCAGAAAAGGGGAGATTTATTTTAGGTCAGATTGAGAGAGAGAGAGAGGTTCTATGTAATCAAGTGAGTCACCACCGCTGAACTTCAGCGACTGCCAGGGAAGCCTCCAAGAGAAGACGCTTGCAGAAGATCTAGTTGAGAAATATCGAAGGCCTGACGGTGACCTTCTTTGGATGCAAATAATTTCGAGTGGCGGTAGAGGGGAGATCAATTATTGATGTTAGTGGAGGGCAGGAGAAACGGAGAAGCAACACGGGGGAAAAATATCAAAGGTTTGTTCTCTCGCTGGTGTGAAATTTGAATAACGGGTAGCAGTAGGTAAAGAGGGAGGGGAAGAGAGGTGAATAGAGAGGAAGAGGAAGGAGAGGGGCAAGGAGAGGTAGAGGAAAAATGAAAGGGAAAGGGAAGGAGATAGGAGAGGGAGAGAGGGGGGAAAGGAGGGAGGGGAAGAGAGGTGAATAGAGAGGGAGAGGAAGGGGAGAGAGGAGAGGGAGGGGAGGAGAAGGAGATGGAGAGGAGGAAGAGGGAGAGGAAAAGAGAAAGGGGGAGGGAGGGAAGAAGAAAGGGAAGAGGAGGGGAGTTAGGAGAGGGAAAGGGAGAGAGGAAGGGAATGGGGAAGGAGAGGAAGAAGAAGAGAAAGGGAGGGGAAGAGAGAGGAGGGAGGGAGAAAGAGAGGGGGGCAAGGGAGAGAAGGGGGAGAGGGAAGAGGAAGAGGAAAGAGAAAGGGAGAGGGAGGAAGAGAAGAAGAAAGAGAGTGGGAAGGGAGGGAGGAGAGGGAAAGAGAGAGAGGAAGGGAATGGGGAGGGAGAGGAAGAGCGAGGGAGGGGAAGGGGAGGGAAAGGAGAGGGAAAGGGAGAGAAAGGAGGGGGAGGAAAGGCAAAAGGGAGAGGGAGGAAGAGAAGAAAAAGAGAGAGGGAGGGAGGAGAGGGAAAATGAGAGGAAGGAGACAGGGGGCAGGAAGAGGAAAAGAGAGAGGGAGGGAGAGAAGGAGAAAGAGAGAGGGAGGAAGTGAGGAGAGGAAAAGGGAGAAAGGAGGGGAATGGGAACAGAGAGGGAGAGGAAGAGAGAGGGAGGGAGGAAGACAGAGGGGAAGGCGAGTGAGAGGGAGCAAGCCACACAAGTCTGTATCTGCCCAAGTAGAGACGGAGAGGAAAAAATTATTGAGAACATTTTTATTTCAATGCAAACATTCACAGTCTGTCCCTTTTTCCTCCCTCCACGACACAGAACAAACTGGCGTTTTTCATAATATGACAACACAGTTTGCAACTCGAAAAAGACAGACCAAAATAGGGTTTGCCGGTGAAAATACAGACAAAAATACCATACATTAAGGAAAATGCTTGAGAAATCGCTTATGTTGTTGAAAGTCCATGCCAAGAGAGGGGGGGGGGGGGAACCACATTAGTATGTGCATTAATTTTCAGGCAGACGTCCTTCTGTTCCGCCAGAACATAAAATATGCTGAATCAAACTGAAAGGAGGCAGAATTATTCCATAGATGTCTGTGATTCTCGAGGGTAAGATCTCCTATGGCAGTAGAAACCTCTATTTGTAAAGTTTTGGGGTTCTACATCACAGGAGGTTTTAGAAACATAGAAGATTGACAGCAGAAAAAGACCTCATGGTCCATCTAGTCTGCCCATATACTATTTCCTGTATTTTATCTTAGGATGGATGGATGTTTATCCCAGGCATGTTTCAATTCAGTGACTGTGGATTGACCAACCACAGTAGAAAAATCTGAATAGCAAATTTAAAGAAAAATCTGAATGGCAAATTGTCAAGAATGGCTTTCCTTCAGTGCTACTAAGATTAGATTAGAAGATCCATTAGGTTGCTCCTGAATCCATACATCTGTGATTCCTCAACCCTAAATGGAGCAATAATAAAATGAATGCAGAGGTGGTATTCAGCCGGTTTGGACTGGATCTGGTGAACTGGTAGTACCATATTTCCCCTGAAAATAAGAAAAAGGAGAAGAAGAAGGAGGAGGAGGAGGAGGAGGAGGAGGAGGAGGAGAAGAAGAAGAAGAAGGAGGAGGAGGAGGAGGAGGAGAATGGAAGAGGAAGGAGGAGGAGGAGAAGGAGAAGAAGGAGAAGGAGGAGGAGGAGGAGGATAATGGAAGAGGAAGAAGGAGGAGGAGAAGGAGGAGAAGAAGAAGATGGAGTAGGAAGAGGAGGAGAAGGAAAAGGAGGAGGAGAAGGAGAATGGAAGAGGGAGGAGAAGAAGAAGATGGAGTAGGAAGAGGAGGAGAAGGAAAAGGAGGAGGAGGAGGAGAATGGAAGAGGGAGGAGGAGGAGGAGGAGGAAGAGGAGGAGAAGAAGAAGAAGAAGAAGAAGAAGAAGAAGAAGAAGAAGAGGAAGAAGAAGAAGAAGAAGGGTAATTGTAGCAGGACACTCAACTATTTCCTTCCTTTTTCTTTATTGTAAACATTGAGAGCCTCACCAGATGATTTATCTAAACAGTTGCATACAATTCTTGGATTACATTCCTAGCAGCTTCTGTCAGGTTTTCTCTGAGGATGAGGGCGTGGAGACAGAGCTAGCAATGAAGAGATAGACCACCATACAGTTAATTTACTGGATCCACAGATGATAAAGTGTTGTTATTTCCAGTGCCCTGTGCCCTCGGTTATTACATTACTTTCCATCCTATTTGATACCTGAAGGAGAAACGGCCTCGACTCTGGGAAGTATCACGGAAACAAGAATCTCTTTTTTCTCTCCTACATCAGTGTCATGCGTCCAGTTTTGTTATTTCGGCCATCAAGTCTCTGTAAATGTCAGGATCATAAATAACGATGATATTTGAGCTCGGTGAGCTTGGGGGTACGTATGTATACACACACATCCCCGTACATCCAAATAAACTAACTCGCAAAACTCAAGTATCGTTGTTATTGATGATAATGTTTAATAATTTAATATATATTATACTGTGTATTGTATTGAATGAAATAGATCTATAATGAAATGTATACATTGTATACAATATGTGTGTGTGCGTATCTATGTATGTGTACACCTATACCTATACCTATATATGAATATAAAACCTGCATTGTCTGAAGATGTCTCCATGATCCTGTGGCTGACATGACTCAATGCTGAAGGCACATGAAAGGCTGCTACCTTCCCACCAAAGCTGGTCCCTATTTTTCTGTTGGCATTTTTTACGTGCTTTTGAACTGCTAGGTTGTCAGAAGTTGGGACAAGTAACAGGAGTTCACACTGTTACATGGTGCTAGGGATTAGATAGATGGATGGATGGATAGATGGATAGATGGATGGATGGGTGGATGATAGGTAGATAGATAGATGGATGGATGGATGGATGGATGGATGGATGGATGGAAGGATGGATGGATGGATGGATGGATGATAGGTAGGTAGATAGATAACAGATAGATAGATAGATAGATAGATAGATAGATAGATAGATAGATAGATAGTCAGTCACTTTTTATCTCTGTCTCTCATTCAATTGTTCATTTTTGTATCTCAGAATATCAAATCCATTTCAGACCTCTGGCCTCTGTTTCCAAGCACAGCATAGAAATAATAAGATACACAATAGATAGATAGATAGATAGATAGATAGATAGATAGATAGATAGTAACTTTTTATCTCTCTCTCTCTCTCATTCAATTGTTCATTTTTGTATCTCAGAATACCAAATCCATTTCAGACCTTTAGCCTCTGTTTCAAAGCACAGCATAGAAATAATAAGATACACGATAGATAGATAGATAGATAGATAGATAGATAGATAGATAGAGATAGATAGATAGATAGATAGATAGATAGATAATAGATAGATAGATAGATAGATAGTCACTTTTTATCTCTCTCTCTCTCATTCAATTGTTCATTTTTGTATCTCAGAATACCAAATCCATTTCAGACCTTTAGCCTCTGTTTCAAAGCATAGCATAGAAATAATAAGATACACGATAGATAGATAGATAGATAGATAGATAGATAGATAGATAGATAATAGATAGATAGATAGTCACTTTTTATCTCTCTCTCATTCAATTGTTCATTTTTGTATCTCAGAATACCAAATCCATTTCAGACCTTTAGCCTCTGTTTCAAAGCATAGCATAGAAATAATAAGATACACGATAGATAGATAGATAGATAGATAGATAGATAATAGATAGATAGATAGTCACTTTTTATCTCTCTCTCTCTCTCATTCAATTGTTCATTTTTGTATCTCAGAATACCAAATCCATTTCAGAACTTTAGCCTCTGTTTCAAAGCACAGCATAGAAATAATAAGATACACGATGATAGATAGATAGATAGATAGATAGATAGATAATAGATATATATATAGATAGATAGATAGTCACTTTTTATCTCTCTCTCTCATTCAATTGTTCATTTTTGTATCTCAGAATACCAAATCCATTTCAGACCTTTAGCCTCTGTTTCAAAGCATAGCATAGAAATAATAAGATACACGATAGATAGATAGATAGATAGATAGATAGATAGATAATAGATAGATAGATAGTCACTTTTTATCTCTCTCTCTCTCTCATTCAATTGTTCATTTTTGTATCTCAGAATACCAAATCCATTTCAGACCTTTAGCCTCTGTTTCAAAGCACAACATAGAAATAATAAGATACACGATAGATAGATGATAGATAGATAGATAGATAGATAGATAGATAGATAGATAGATAGATAGATAGAAAAGTAAAGTTATTAAGTATAGAGGCAGGATTTTTTTTTTTAAAGGAGCTGTGAAATCAACCTTAGCTATTCCTTTATCCGCGTATGAAGGGCGTACTGTTGATATTGATCAAAATGATTACAAATAAGGAAGTAAGTTTTAGAGAAGGGTATGGAAAGAGCACCTCTCCTTCGAGTTAGGGGAACTTCCATGGCTTCTCTCCATGCAAGCAATGGTTGGGATGGATCGTAGGATACATTGGAATAGTGATATTTCTCCTCCTCCTCCTTCTTCTTCTATTTCTTCTTCTATTTCTTCTTCTTCTTCTTCTTCTTCTTCTTCTTCTTCTTCTTCTATTTCTTCTTCCTCTTCTTCCTCTTCTTCCTCTTCCTCTTCCACTTCCTCTCCTCCTCCTCCTCCTGCTCTTCCTCCTTCTCCTTCCTCCTCCTCCCCCCTCTTTCTCCTCCTTCCTCCCTTTTCTATTCCCCCCTTCTTCTTTCTCCTTCTTCCTTCTGTTTTTATTTTTGCTTTCCATTATGTTTTCATCCACATCACCCATTCTTCTGTACCTAGCTGCATTCTCCTTTCTACCTCCCTTGACTTTGATATATGTTGCTAGTTTTTCAAAATGCCAGTGGTGTTCCCTTTGCTTCTTATCTTTCAATTTCACATTCTTGAAGCTGCACGTAGTTGACATTGCAAAGAGGGAGCATTCTGCGAACCACCAGGCTCTTTCATGAGAGATGCCTAACTTTTGTATTATTCTTTATATTTGCATATTTAGCTCAGGTTGCCATAGGCAAGGTGTTTGAAGGAGGACATAAAAGGTATATCAAGTGATGGATGAGGTTCTGGGTATATTCAGAAGGTAGAACTTCTATCTTCCTTTGTTAAGAATCTGGGCTTCGTGCCCTTACCAAGATGGTTGGGAATATTTTAGATCTGAGATAGTCTGAAAGATGGTTGTCTAGGGAAGAGAACGGAGGAAGGAACAAATGTCTGTGATGCAACAATATTTCTAAAACTAGGAATTTATTACCGCGCGTGGCTACATGGCAAGCAACCAAATTTACAGTTCAGAGTACAGTGGTACCTCTACCTAAGAACGCCTCTACTTACGAACTTTTCTAGATAAGATAATGAGCCGGGGTGGCGCAGCAGGTAGAGTGCTGTACTGCAGGCCACTGTAGCTGACTTGTAGATCTGAAGGTCAGCGGTTCAAATCTCATCACCGGCTCAAGGTTGACTCAGCCTTCCATCCTTCCGAGATGGGTCAAATGAGGACCCGGATTGTGGGGGCAATAGGCTGGCTCTGTTAAAAAGTGCTATTGCTAACATGTTGTAAGCCGCCCTGAGTCTAAGGAGAAGGGTGGCATAAAAATTGAATAAATAAATGAATGAAGGAAGGAAGGAAGAAAGGAAGGAAGAAAGGAAGGAAGGAAGGAAGAAAGGAAGAAAGAAAGAAAGAAAGAAAGAAAGAAAGAAAGAAAGAAAGAAAGAACCGGGTGTTCAAGATTTTTTTGCCTCTTCTCAAGAACATTTTCCACTTACAAACCTGAGCCTCCAAAACTGTAACCGGAAAAGGCACGGAGAAGCCTCCGTGGGGCCTCTCTAGCAATCTCCTGGGAGGAAACAGGGCCGGAAAAGGCTGGGTGAAGCCTCTGTGAGGCCTCTCTCAAAATCTCCTGGGAGGAAACAGGGCTGGAAAAGGAAGGGAGAAGCTTCCATGCGGCCTCTCTAGGAATCTCCTGGGAGGAAACAGGACTGGAAAAGGTGGGGAGAAGCCTTTATGGGGGCCTCTCTAGGAATCTCCTGGGAGGAAACAGGGTCTCCACCCTCCCTGTGGTTTCCCCAATGACATGCATAATTTGCTTTTACATTGATTCCTATGGGGAAAAAAGCTTCTTACAAAGACAGGTACAACTCAGAACCAAAACAGACTCACTCCTGATGCGTCTGATATTGGAGTTTGGTTAATCCGCATCCATTTACTAACCTTTATCTTTAAAAAAAAATTGTAGTTTATTTTGTCATAGATTTTTTAAATTTTTATTTTTAAAATCCAGGTGTTTCTGAAAATCAACCACTTTGCAAATTTTGCAGCCCCTAGATTAGGCAGAATTAGCCCTACCAGATTATCCTTGGTGTTCCTCCAAAACCAATTATCGGAAACACTTTTTTCAACGAGTAAATATCAAATGTTGGCAAAGAATAAATTTCCATCTGAGTCAGTGCCGGACGATTAAATGAGATTTAGAAGGTCTAGAATGATGGCAGGAAGGGTTAAACACCCTTCTAAATCCCGGCCAATTGTAGCTGGATAAATTTAAAAAAAATTCCCGAACATTTTGTTAACCTTTTACTAGTTGCCAAAATCTTTATGGGAGGTGTTTTAACTTGATGGTGCTTCTCTCAACGAGATATCAGCCCCGGTTTTTTCATTACAGCTTCCCAGCAAAAGAGGGAGAAAAATTGGCTGAAAATACTGAATGTTCTGGAAATTAGATCCCAGGAAATCACTCATGTGCCAACGGGCAGTTAGTCATTTACAATGACAATTGAATGCCATTAGCATTGGAACAAAAGACGACTTCCCCAATTCTTTCGTTCTATTTGTTCTTTCCAAATAAACAGCCTACTCCATATTTCAATGTTAAATATTCTTTTTTGGTGTTGCTGTTTAATAGAAGGAAGGTTAAAGGAAAAATAACTAGTGGATTTTATTCCGCTAATTATTGCCAACTATAGGTGTTCATCTTTAGTTCATTGATCCAGGGTTGTTTGAAGATATTTCTGCAGTCTCTGATATTAGAGTGCTATTGTATTGTATTGTATTTGTATTGGATTTATTGGATTTGTATGCCGCCCCTCTCTGCAGATTCGGGGAGGCTAACAGCAGTAATAAAACAGCATATAACAATAATCCAATACTAAAAACAGTTAAAAACCCATTCATTCATTATTTTATTTATTTTTTATTTTATTTTATTTTATTTTATTTTATTTTATTTTATTTTATTTTATTTTATTTTATTTTATTTTATTTTATTTTATTTTATTTTATTTTATTTTATTTTATTTTATTTTATTTTATTTTATTTTATTTTATTTTATTTTATTTTATTTTATTTTATTTTATTTTATTTTATTTTATTTTATTTTATTTTATTTTATTTTATTTTATTTTATTTTATTTTATTTTATTTTATATTTTATTTTATTTTATTTTATTTTATTTTATTTATTTCTTTATCTATTTATCTATTTATCTATTTATCTATTTATCTATCTATCTATCTATCTATCTATCTATTTATCTATCTATTTATCTATCTATCTATCCATCCATCCATCCATCCATTCATTCATCCATTCATTCATTCATTCATTCATTTATTTATTTATTTATTTATTTATTTATATATATAGAGAGTTGAAAGGGACCATGCAGGTCATCAAGTCCAACCCCCTGCCTGAGCAGGAATCTTAAAGCACCCCAGCCAGGGGGCAGTCCAATCTCCTCTTGAAAGTGTCCAGAGTTGGCGAGTCCACCACCTCCGCAGGCAGGTTGTTCCACTGGTTGATTGCTCTGACCGTCAGGAAGTTCTTCCTTACTTCTAGGTCGAATCTCTCCTTGGTCAGCTTCCAGCTGTTGTTCCTCGTCCGACCCTCTGGTGCTCTGGAGAACAGAGTGGCCCCCTCCTATCTATGGCAACCCCTCATATACCTGTATACAGCTATCATGTCCCCTCTGGCCCTCCTTTTCTCTAGGCTGTCCATGCCCAGTTGCCGCAATCTCTCTTCGTAAGTCTTGGTTTCAAGTTTTATCTACTTACATTTGCATGGGGGTTCATCCCATTGTGTGGAGCTTGAACTTTCCAGCCAACAAGATCGGCCAAGCTTGAGCCACCATTAAATAGAATATAGAGTTGAAAATTCCAAGTAGGCGTGAGGTTAGGGAGTGCTATGACCTTCCCACCAAAGTGGTACCTATTTATCTACTTGCATTTGCATGGTTTCCTTCCAGCCAACAAGACCAGCCAAGCTTGAGTTACTGCACCAACCTTGTTTAATAGAATATAGAGTTGAAACTCCCAAGCAGGCGTGAGGTTACAGAATGCTATGACCTTCCCACCAAGTGGTACCTATTTATCTACTTGCATATAATAATAATAATAATAATAATAATAATAATAATAATAATAATAATAATAATAATTTATTGGATTTGTATGCCTCCCCTCTCCGTAGACTCGGGGTGGCTAACAACAATGATAAAACAACATGAACAATCCAATAATAAAAAACAATTAAAAACCCTTATTATAAAAACCAAACATAAACACAAACATACCATGCATAACTTGTAATGGCCTAGGGGGAAGAGCTATCTCAACTCCCCCATGCCTGGTAGTATAAATGAGTCTTGAGTAGTTTACAAAAGACAGGGAGGGTGGGGGCAGTTCTAATCTCCGGGGGGAGTTGGTTCCAGAGGGCTTGGGCCGCCAGAGAGAAGGCTCTTCCCCTGGGGCCCGCCAAACGACATTGTTTAGTCAACGGGACACGGAGAAGGCCAACTCTGTGGGACCTTATCGGTCGCTGGGATTCGTGCGGTAGCAGGCGGTTCCGGAGGTAATTTGCATGTTTTTGAACTGCTAAGTTGGCCAGGAGCTCAGGTGAGGATGAGAGCTCACCCCATTGCATGGAGCTTGAACTTTCCAGCTGACAGGCCTAGTGTCTTAACTGTTTTAACCACTGCACCACCCATGTTTAATACGAGGGTTGCCCAGAAAGTAATGCACCACATTTTTTTCTTCAACAATTATTTATTGAACACCATGAAACTTACACACAAGAAAGAAGGATGTTTCTTCTACACTCCCTATTTTTCTATGGCCTTCCTCAAGCGAGACACAAGGGCATGTATGCTCTGTCGGTACTACATTATTATTATTATTATTATTTAGATTTGTATGCCGCCCCTCTCCATAAACTCGGGGCCGCTCACAACAACAATAAAACAATTCATGACAAATCTAATAATTTAAAAACATTAAAACCCCATTATTAAAGCAGACGTACACACACACAAACATACCATACATAAATTGTATAGGCCCGGGGGAGATGTCTCAATTCCTCTGACGCCAGAGGTGGGTTTTGAGGAGTTTACGAAAGGCAAGGAGGGTGGGGGCAGTTCTATTCTCCGGGTGGGAGCTGGTTCCAGAAAGTCGGGGCCGTCACAGAGAAGGCTCTTCCCATGGGACCCACCAAACAACATTGTTTAGTCGATGGGATCTGGAGAAGGCCAACTCTGTGGGACCTAATCGATCACTGGGATTTGTGTGGCAGAAGGTGGTCCCAGATATATTCTAGTCCGATGCCATGAAGGGCTTTACAGGTCATAACCAACACTTTGATTTGTGAACGGAAATTGACCGGAAACTACTCCTTGTTCTGGTCACGAAGCCATCTCTGCCCTGTGCGAATCACCTCTTCGTCATCCTCAAAATGTCTTCCACGACTAACTGTACTTCTGTTGACTGCAGATTGTCCATAATCTGTACACAAACATTTGTGAATGTTCCCAACAGTTTCTTTCTCTGCAGTGAGAAATTCAATGACGACACACTGCATGTAATGTACATCACTTACAGACGCCCTTTCAAAATACTGCCGCAGCTACGCTATCTGTCTGAAGAAACACCAAATTTATTTATTTTATTTTATTTATTATTTGATAAGGTAAATGATTTATCTTTACTAGATAAATGGACAAAGCAATGGAAACTGCAGTTTAATGTTTCCAAATGTAAAATAATGCACTTGGGGAAAAGGAATCCTCAATCTGAGTATTGCATTGGCAGTTCTGTGTTAGCAAAAACTTCAGAAGAGAAGGATTTAGGGGTAGTGATTTCCGACAGTCTCAAAATGGGTGAGCAGTATGGTCGGGCAGTAGGAAAAGCAAGTAGGATGCTTGGCTGCATAGCTAGAGGTATAACAAGCAGGAAGAGGGAGATTGTGATCCCCTTATATAGAGCACTGGTGAGACCACATTTGGAGTACTGTGTTCAGTTCTGGAGACCTCACCTACAAAAAGATATTGACAAAATTGAACGGGTCCAAAGACGGGCTACAAGAATGGTGGAAGGTCTTAAACATAAAACATATCAGGAAAGACTTAATGAACTCAATCTGTATAGTCTGGAGGACAGAAGGAAAAGGGGGGACATGATCGAAACATTTAAATATGTTAAAGGGTTAAATAAGGTCCAGGAGGGAAGTGTTTTTAATAGGAAAGTGAACACAAGAACAAGGGGACACAATCTGAAGTTAGTTGGGGGAAAGATCAAAAGCAACGTGAGAAAATATTATTTCACTGAAAGAGTAGTAGATCCTTGGAACAAACTTCCAGCAGACGTGGTTGGTAAATCCACAGTAACTGAATTGAAACATGCCTCGGATAAACATAGATCCATCCTAAGATAAAATACAGGAAATAGTATAAGGGCAGACTAGATGGACCATGAGGTCTTTTTCTGCCGTCAGTCTTCTATGTTTCTATTTATTTATTTTATTTATTAGATTTGTATGCCGCCCCTCTCCGATGACTCGGGGCGGCATACAAATCTAATAAATACACACACCCATGACCATTCAAATAATGTGTATCTAAAGTTTTGCATTCGTACCATTACTGTAGGCTGAGGAGAAAAAAATGTGGTGCATTACTTTCTGGGCGACCCTCGTAGGATGTAGAGTTGAAAATCTGAAGTGGCTATACAACATTTCTTTAAATATTCAATGGGCAACTGGGTGTTCAGTTTTACTTACAAAGACTTCACTCGGGGGGAAAAAAACCTTCTGTTGATTCGCTAGTAATTCATATCCTAGGAAGGATGTCATCGCATTGTTGGTGCAGTTTTTAATAGAATTCTGTTAGATAGAGATAGGAGCGGAGAAGAGGACAAGTTATATAGAAGAGTAAATTTCCCTTAAGGCAACTTGTCTCTTTCCTGAAAACTCCGATTCTTGAAATACAGCCATTTTCCTGAATAAAAACGGGGTGAGGTGTTGGGAAGGATGTTTGGGGAAGTCAAACAGAGGGTTCCCCCTCCCCTCCAATTCGTTAAAAATGGAAAGGGGAACATTTAAAGAAGTGAAAGAAGAGCGCAATGAAAATTGGACACCGTTTTGTCTACTGCAGAAGTGAGGTATTCAAAAATCTGTTTGCTTTATGGGTATTAGTTATCTTGCAATTCAGATACCTGTGGAGATTTAATTGATGAATTACTTTATTCATTGTTAGAACCAGCCCGATGTAATGGAAAATTAATTGTTTATTTAGAATATTGTTTATTTAGAATACAGTGATCCCTCGATTTTCGTGATCTCGTTCTTCGCGAAACGCTATATCGCGATTTTTCCCACCCGATGACTTCACTCTCTTCCTTCCTTTCTCATCTTTCTTTCTCTCTCTCTTTCTCTATCTTGCTTCCTCCTCTCTCACACTCTCTTCCTCCCTCTCTCATCTCTTTCTTTCCTTCTCTCTCTTTCTCTATCTCTCCCCCTCTTGCTGGCGGGCGGCGGGTGGCGGGCGGGCGGGGGCATCAGCGAGGAAGACCCAGGGAAGGTTCCTTCGGGTGCCCAGCAGCTGATCTGCTCGGCAGCGCAGCGAGGAGCCGAATCGGGGTTTCCCCTTTGCGTGGGCGGCGGGGAAACCCCGATCTTCGTCTGCTCACTGCTGCTGCGCTGTCGAGCAGATCAGCTGCTGGGCGGCCGAAGGAACCTTCCCTGGGTCTTCCCCACTGCCCACGCAAACTCCACCATCTGCGCATGCGCGGCCATGAAAAAAAGGGCGCGCATGCGCAGATGGTGTTTTTACTTCCGCAACCCTACATCGCGAAAAATCGATTATCGCGAGGGGTCTTGGGACGGAACCCTCGCGATAATCGAGGGATCACTGTATATATATATGTGTGTGTGTGTGTGTGTGTTTTCTGTCGTATCACCCTGGTATATAGAAGGAGCATCACAGCTTCCTTTTTTTGCCTCTCGGCCCAACCCAGGGCCATTTCCAAGGCAGTTAATTAATTTATTCATAGCCAACACACTATATTCTGTATGTGTAACATGTTTTTGCTGAATTTTAAAATTTTCAAATTCAGCAAAAATTTGTTACATATATGTGTGTATATGTTTGTGTGTCGGTCTTGGCATATTGGGGTTTCTTCCATTGTAAGTTTTAGAGATTCCTGGCAACATTTTGATGAGATCCCTCTTGTCGAAACATCGCCAGGGATAGATAGATAGATAGATAGATAGATAGATAGATAGATAGATAGATAGATAGATAAGATAGATAGATAGATAGATAGATAGATAGATAGATAGATAGATAGATAGATAGACAGATAGACAGACAGAGATATAGATGATAGAAATAGAGATATAGATAGAGCGATAGAGAGGTAGAGATATATAGATAGATATAGATATATAGATATATAGATACAGAGCTGAAGGGATCAGGTCTGGTGGCCAAGAGGTTAATTCTTTGCCTTACAAGGCAGAAGCTGCCGGCTCAAATCCCAGTAAGGGTGTGGCTAGCTGATGAGGCCAGAGCAAGGCCGAAATGGTGCCATCCTAGTCTCCCTTAATTTTAAAATTTCAGCAAAAACATGTGATACATATATAGATATAGATATAAATATAGATACACATATATGCTACACCCTCCTTTAATGGTTACGGGCAGTTTATCAGTTGCCAAAAAAGACAGTTGTGTTAATCCTTTATTGTTTGTGTGTACGAGTCCTTTGGACTGCAAGTCCATGGAGAGGGGCGGCATACAAATGAAATGAAATGAAATGAAATGAAAGAAAGAAAGAAAGAAAGAAAGAAAGAAAGAAAGAAAGAAAGAAAGAAAGAAAGAAAGAAAGAAAGACAGCGATCCACCTGATGAGTCCTAATGGAGATCAACCCTGGCTGTTCTTTAGAAGGCCAGATCCTGAAGATGAAACTCAAAGACTTTGGCCACCTAATGAGAAGGAAGGACTCACTGGAGAAGAGTTTAGTGCTAGGAACGACGGAGGGCAAAAGAAGAAGGGGGTGATAGAGAACGAGGTGGCTGGATAGAGTCACTGAAGCAGTCAACATGACCTTAAATGGACTCCAGAAGATGGTAGAGGATAGAAAGGCCTGGAGGAACATTGTCCATGGGGTCTCGATAGATTGGACATAATTTTGCAACTAACGACAACAAACATCTCTCTCTGTACATATATATACATTCACATCTGCAGCAGAGATGCTTATAAAATAGTTGTCAAACCCAACAACTTGACCTGGCACATCATTCTTAATGTCAGAGTGCATTCCCTTCTATGACAGTGGTTGTCAACCTTTCCAATGCCACAACCCCTTAATACAATTCTTTATGTTGTAGTGATTCCCAACCATAAGTCTAGTGCCAATTCTCCCAACAGAGCTTTAAGCTGATTGGCAGGAAGGTCAGAGGGACACCCCCACTGTAAACACCTGATTGGTCGGATTGTAAAAATATGTTCCAAGGTGCCGGAATAGAAGCTTTAGTTCCTAACACCAGGGGAAATTTGTCTTTTCCCACGGTCTTAGGTGACCCCTGTGAAATGGTCATTTGACCCACAAAAAGGGTCCTGACCCCCAGGTTGAGAACCACTGTTCTATAGTCATCATGATTGATAGACACTGGGACTTTTTTTCCTAACGTGTCTCTTAAAGTTTAAGGGACGTACATAAGTGCACTAGCCTGCCTTTCGTCCCCTGTCCAATTGTCTCTCCTTATCTCATATCTCATATATCTTTTCTTCCTTTCATATATCTTCTCCTCTATTTTGATATATTTTCTTCTATCCTTTTCTTTATATATAATACTTCATGTCTATTATCTTCAATGTGTATTGTGTATTGGACAAAATAAATAAATAAAATAAATAAAAAATAAAATTCTAACCTTCTCCACTGGAGATGATTCTCTGGCTGTAGACTCAAGGCACAACTTCAGCTGTCTGTCAAGAACACCAGGTGTGCCCTCTATGATCAACAGATTAACAAAGTTGGAAGGGACCTTGCAGGTCATCTAGTCCAACCCTTCCCCAAAAGAAGGAGAACCTACATCATTTCTGACAGATGGCAACCCAGTCTCTTATTGAAAGCTTCTAAAGACAAGTTGTTCTGTCGGTTGATTGCTCTTACCATCTAAAATTTTCTCCTTATTTCCAGGTTGAATTTCCCCTTGTTCAGTTTCCATCCCTTTATTCCTATGGGCAAAATTGTGAATCTTTTCTACCAGAGCCAGTTGCTTTCCCCCCACCCGCCCTCCTTCTCTCTCTTCCACATTTGTCAACACATTTAATCACTTTCCCCGTTGCAAAATTCATTAAAACAGAGAACTCGTGCATCTGTTTTATATTTAGCTGTGATTATTTTTCCCCGTCTTTGCTCTCCCAGCCTTCATACCATGTTTAAAAGCAGAATTTAAAAGAGCAGAAGAAACATCAGTCGCGCGATAAGGTCATTGCATTATCTAAGCAAATTGCATGTCCTGTGTTCAAAGGAGGAGGACAAACCACCAACATTTCTTTTTTTTCTTTTCTTCCTTTAAAAAATATACTTTGTGTTTATTTATTTATTTATTTTTGTAGCAACAACGCCCTTGACAACAAAAGCTGGTATTTCTAAGCCAAGGCCCATGGTGTGAAACCACAATTAATGAGCCAGGAGTTTGCATTATATAGCGAGATCCCTGCATAGTTTATCCCTAATTCCTATTGTGTTGGTTATGACCTATAAAGCCCTTCATGGCACCGGACCAGATTATCTCAGGGACCGCCTTCTGCCGTATGAATCCCAGCGACCAGTTAGGTCCCACAGAGTGAGTCTTCTCCGGGTCCCGTTAACTAAACAATGTCGTTTGGTGGGACCCAGGGGAAGAGCCTTCTCTGTGGCGGCCCCGGCCCTCTGGAACCAACTGCCCCCAGAGATTAGAATTGCCCCTACTCTCCTTTCCTTTTGTAAGCTTCTTAAAACCCACCTCTGCCGCCAGGCATGGGGGAATTGAGATACTCTTTCCCCCTAGGCCTTTACAATTTTATGCATGGTATGTCTGTATGTATGTTTGGGTTTTATATTAATGGGTTTTTAATCGTTTTTAGCATTGGATTATTATTGTATGCTGTCTTATTATTGCTGTTAGCCGCCCCGAGTCTCCGGAGAGGGGCAGCATACAAATCCAATAAATAATAATAATATTAATAATCTACTCCTCTTTCAGTCAAATAATATTTTCTCACGTTGCTTCTGGTCGTTCCCCCAACTGTCCTCAGATTGTGCCCCATTGTTCTTTTGTTCACTTTCCTTTTAAAAACACTTCCCTCCTGAACCTTATTAAAACCCTTTAACATATTTTAATGTTTTGATCGTGTCCCTCCTTTCCCTTCTGTCCTCCAGACTATACAGATTGAGTTCATGAAGTCTTTCCTGATCCGTTTTATGCTTAAGACCTTCCACCATTCTTGTAGCCTGTCTTTGGACCCGTTCAATTTGATCCATCTCTTTTTGTAGGTGAGGTCTCCAGAACTGGACACAGTCTTCCAAATGGGATCTCACCAGCGCTCTAAACAGCAGATCACAATCTCTCCTTCTTCTAGACGGAAGAATTGAGCTCTCCTTGTGTTGGTCTGTGGGACTGGTCTCCTTCTGATGGATTTGAAGCGCAGTTGTGCAGAACCTGGAAACACAAACCTGTTGTAGCAGGGTTGGTCTCTGAAAACAGTAGGGAGGTATAAATTTGCCCAGCGCTAGCTGGGTATGTAAGCAATAATGCAGAGTCAGTCATAACTCAAAAGGCCATAATAACGAACAATAATAACAAACCACAGTGGTTCCTAGATCTCATTAAAGCACAACCAAGCAAACCAAATTATTGCTATTTATTTATTTATTTGTTTGTTTGTTTGTTTGTTTGTTTGTTTGTCCAATACATAAATACATAGGAAGAAAAATAGACATGTGATAATATAAAAGAGGGTGAAAGTGAACTTAGAGGAGAGGACATATGAAAGGAAGAGAATATATATGATAGGTGAAAGAAAGGAAAGACAATTGGACAGGGGACGAAAGGCATACCAGTGACTGACTCACTCACTCACTCACTCACTCATTCATTCATTCATTTGTCCAATACACAAATACATAGGAAGAAAAATAGACATGTGATAATATAAATGAGGGGGATAGTGAACGTAGAGGAGAGGATATAAGAAAGGAAGAGAATATATAAGATAGGTGAGAGAAAGGAAAGACAATTGGACAGGGGACGAAAGGCATACCAGTGCACTTATGTACGCCCCTTACTGGCCTCTTAGGAACCTGGAGAGGTCAATCGTGGAGAGTCTAGGGGAGAAGTGTTGGGGGTTAGGGGTTGAGACTATTGAGTCTGGTAATGAGTTCCACGCTTCGATAACTCAATTGTTGAAATCATATTTGTTACAGTCACGTTTGGAACTGTTCGTATTAAGTGTGAATCTGTTGCGTGCTCTTGTGTTGTTGCGGTTGAAGCTGAAGTAGTCATTGACCGGTAGGACGTTGCAGCATATGATCTTGTGGGGAGAGTTAAAACGGACCCAAAAACCATCGGTTTGAGATCGCTAATGTCTTCTCGAGCCTCCAAAACTTCCTTGGCCTTGAAGCACCTTCTAAACTAAGTTTGATACAAACACAGCGGTGTTTCATTACTCAATTTTTTAACAATTAAACTGCTGTTGCTCTTTCTCTCTCTCTGTCTCTCCCCCATCCCCTGGTGCAACTAAATGCAGACGGAGTACAAGTTATTTAATCATTGGAATTACGGCTTAATTTTCGATGGCGACACCGAAGCTTCTTTGATATTAGGACGAGCGATAAATGATATGCATATTCATCAGGTCATCTGCTTGTTTTATAATACGGAGCAGTAGATTTTTAAGATATTCTTCCCCAGGGACAGGGGGGGAAAAAAGCGCTCATATCATAAATAATTATCTTAAACTGGTTACCAAGGAGGAGCAGACAGATGAAGTTGCTATGGAGATGTGTGTGAGTGAGAGTGTGTGTGTACACACACACATACACACATGCTCAAATACAGCTTATCCAGCCAACCACAGATGGACGGATTTAGCTGTATACAAATGGGGGGAAAGGGGGAAGAATTAAGCTCATTTAACCCGAGGGAAGATTTTTCTCTCTTTTTTAAAAAATGTGCAATTCCTTAGGAGCATCGAAAATTTGGAGGATTGAATGCACCTGTGGTTTCTTGGAGTATTACTGCTTCCGATCAGGTAGATAATCTTCTCAGTGAATTGGTTCTTAAGTCAGCCTTAGAAAAAGATAGCAGAGATAAGCAAGGCACTAGCTTCAAAAGGATGCCTCCCGCTCTCCATTCACAAACGAGTTGCTTAAGTCTTGTGTTTCCCCATCCATGGATTTAAGATCCTGAAAGGAGCGTTGTTCCGACTTTTTGGATTACGATGAATTAAGAAGCTTATTGTCATAATACTGGGATGCCTCGCCCTAGTAAGGAATTTCCTTGTAAGGAAATAAGAACCTAAGAAGAGCCCTGCTGAATCAGGCCAAAGCCCATCGAGTCCAGCATTCTGTCTCCCACAGTGGCCCACTAATTGTCCATGGGGATCTTGAGTAGAAAGAGAAGGCAAGACTCTCCCTTTCCCCTGACCCCCAACAAATGGTACCCAAGGGAACCCTGCCTGCCTCACCCAACATAGAGGTGGCACATGGAGATCCCTTTCAATATAAGGAAGGAAGGAAGGAAGGACCTAAGAAGAGCCCTTCTGAATCAGCCCAAAGCCCACCGAGTCCAGCATTCTGTGTCCCACAATGGCACACTAATTGTCCATGGGGATCTTGAGTAGAAAGAGAAGGCAAAACCATCCCTTTCCCTTGACGTCATCCCCAAACCCCCAACACTTTAACCGTAGATTATCTATGGTTGACCTATCCAGATTCCTAAGAGGTCAGTAAGGGGTGAGTACAAGTGCACTAGAGTGCCTTCTATCCCCTGTCCTATTGCTCTCCTATATCTCCTATACCTTTCTTCTATTCCTATATCTCTTCTTCTATTCTTTCATTGATATGTTCTATTACTATATCTTCTTCTCTATTATTTCTTAGATATATTTTACTATGAGTATCTCCTCTATAACCTTCATCATGTATTTTACTGTGTGTGTGTATATATATATATATACATACCCACTAAAACCCTCATTGTGTATTGGACAAAATAAATAAATAAAAATAAATAAAAATGGTACTCAAGGGAATCCTGCCTGCCTCAACCAACATAGAGGTGGCACTTGGACATCCCTTTCAATATCAGGAAGGAAGGAAGGAAGGAAGGAAGGAAGGAAGGAAGGAAGGAAGGAAGGAAGGAAGGGCCTAAGAAGAGCCATACTGAATCTGGCCAAAGCCCATCGAGTCCAGTATTCTGTGTCCCACAGTGGCCCACCAATTGTCCATGGGGATCTTGAGCAGAAAGAGAAGGCAAAACCCTCCCTTTCCCTTGACCCCCAAGAAATGGGACCCCAGGGAACCCTGCCTGCCTCAACCAACATAGAGGTGGCACTTGGACATCCCTTTCAATATCAGGAAGGAAGGAAGGAAGGAAGGAAGGAAGGAAGGAAGGAAGGAAGGGCCTAAGAAGAGCCATACTGAATCTGGCCAAAGCCCATCGAGTCCAGTATTCTGTGTCCCACAGTGGCCCACCAATTGTCCATGGGGATCTTGAGCAGAAAGAGAAGGCAAAACCCTCCCTTTCCCTTGACCCCCAAGAAATGGGACCCCAGGGAACCCTGCCTGCCTCAACCAACATAGAGGTGGCACTTGGAGATCCCTTTCAATATCAGGAAGGAAAATAGATAGAACAGCCTGTATCCCGATCACATAAGTAGCTACTTCACTATTAAATTATTAGAATGCACAACTTGTTTAGGTAGAAATTATTGGAGAGGGGGGCAGGAACCCATCATATTCTGACTTTTCAGAGTAGGGAAAGTTGTTTATCTTTGATTGCTTGGTAATACGGAGAAACAATTGGATTTTGCTCATGCTTGCAAAATTTGCATTGTATGAAAGATTACGAACATTACTGATATTGTCTGCTTTGGAATTGCTGTGGCACCGAAAAAAAATGCTTTCATGTTTCTACTTTCAGAATTGCTGGCTTTGGTTGATTATAGAAATTTCCTTTACCATCCATCCAAACTCAACTTCTGAACTAACTGGGTTTTTTTTTTTAAAGAAAGACGTTGCAGTTTTGAGAAAACTAATAAACCTGTGACAGATGTTCCCAATGAAGGAAAATGAATATTACAGTTGTGTGTTGTAGTGTAAATAAGAAGAGCTAAGGGCCTTGAAACAGATGTTGAGGGGGGAGGAATGAATACTTCCATGACTTGTGGCCAGTTAACTCTTAGTTAATACAGCTCTTCTACTTTGGCAGAAAGCATTAATATTATGGAAGAACTGAGTAGAAACATTGATTTAACAGAACGACAGAGTTGGAAGGAACATAGGAAATCTTTTAATCCAATTATACTTATATTATGGTATACTTATTAGAATTATATTGTACTTAATATATTATTAAATAATACTTATATTATGTTAAACATACTACAATACAATACTATATTTGTATGACAAATAAAATAAATAAATAAATAAAAATAAATTAATTAATAAAATAAACCCCCTGCACAGGCAGGAAGCCCTCTAACCTGTGAAGGGCTGCAAAATACTTATATTATTTATTTTATTTATTTATTTTATTTATTGGATTTGTATGCCGCCCCTCTCCGGAGACTCGGGGCGGCTAACAGCAGTAATAAAACAGCATATAACAATAATCCAATACTAAAAACAGTTAAAAACCCATTATTATAAAAACCAATCATACATACAGACATACCATGCATAAAATTGTAAAGGCCTAGGGGGAAAGCGTATCTCAGTTCCCCCTTGCCTGGTGGCAGAGGTGGGTTTTAAGCAACTTATGAAAGGCAAGGAGGGTGGGGGCAATTCTAATCTCTGGGGGGAGTTGGTTCCAGAGGGCCGGGGCCACCACAGAGATGGCTCTTCCCCTGGGTCCCGCCAAGCGACATTGTTTGGTTGACGGGACCCGGAGAAGACCCACTCTGTGGGACCTAACTGGTCGCTGGGATTTGTGCAGCAGAAGACGGTCCGGTGCCATGAAGGGCTTTATAGGTCATAACCAATACTTTGAATTGTGACCGGAAACTGATCGGCAACCAATGCAGACTGCGGAGTGTTGGTGTAACATGGGCATATTTGGGATATATTACGGTATACTTATTAGAATTATATTATACTTAATATATTAAATTATACTTATATTATGTTAAACATACTTCAATACAATACTATATTTGTATGACAAATAAAATAAATTAATAAATAAAAATAAATTAATAAATAAAATAAACCCCTTGCACAGGCAGGAAGCCCTCTAACCTGTGAAGGTCTGCAAAATTTTTACTACCACACCATGGGAGTGGCTTATTTTGTGGGTGTGGCTTGTCAGCCATGTGACCAGGAGAGAGTGGCTTGACGATCATGTGACTGGGGGTGGCTTAAAGGTCATGTGACTGGCTTAAAGGTGGCCAACTTGACGTCACTCGTGTCAAGGGTTAGGGTTCGGGTGCCTCGCCTCAAAGAGAGACAATTTCCCTCTCTATTTACTATGACTGAACATCCAAAATATACTCTTTAATTCTATGTATATGTGCCATATGTGTACATACCTATTATATACCAGCCACACAAAAATATACATTATCTACTATATAAACTGTATGTGTATGTACACTCACACACACACACAAACAACTCTTCTAAAATTATACACATTCAAGCTCATTTACTGCGATAGGAAAAACATAGAAACATACAAACAGAAGATTGACAACAGAAAAAGACCTCATGGTCCATCTAGTCTGCCCTTATACTATTTCCTGTATTTTTTCTTAGGATGGATCTATGTTTATCCCAGGCATGTTTCAATTCAGTGACTGTGGATTTACCAACCACGTCTGCTGGAAGTTTGTTCCAAGCATCTACTACTCTTTCAGTGAAATAATATTTTCTCGTGTTGCTTCTGATCTTTCCCCCAACTAACCTCACATTGTGCCCCCTTGTTCTTGTGTTCACTTTCCTATTAAAAACACTTCCCTCCTGAACCTTATTTAACCCTTTAACATTTTTAAAATGTTTCAATAATTTCCCCCCTTTCCCTTCTGTCCTCCAGACTATACAGATGGAGTTCACGAAGTCTTTCCTGATAAGTTTTATGTTTAAGACCTTCCACCATTTTTGTCGCCCGTCTTTGGACCCGTTCAATTTGATCAATATCTTTTTGTAGGTGAGGTCTCCAGAACTGAACACAGGATTCCAATTGTGGTCTCACCTTGATTTCTATTCTTGAGGGATTTAAGATCTGTTTTGGAAATATATACCGGTATATTTAATCTGAGATTCTTATGGGATGTGCATCATCTTTTGCGAAAGTATTTTCTCTAAATATTCTGCATTATATTTCACCTGGTAGATGCTGTTTTTTATATCCTGTAAGGGTGAATCTCTAGCTTAGAATAATGCAAAAAGAGTCTTGTGGGATCTAAGATCCTGTGGTTTGTTGGTCTTGCGAAACCAGCTGCCTGTTTTTCTCTCAAGCTCATCTTCTTTGTCTTTCTCGCTTGTTTTGACTGCAGCGGTGACCAGATTTTCGCTTTATCCCAACAGGAGATAGTGCCACATCCCTTGTCACCAAGACTTCTTAACAACTGGTTTCCCGGAGAGCTTTTCAACTGTATGTAGAGTTATCCTTCATAATTTATTTAATCCCCTTTTCAAAGGGCTGCGAATCATCCTGGCTTCTTAGGGCAGCTAATACCATCAATCCATTCAATTTGGTGTGAAAAAAAATATGAAATGGTTTTATTTGCACAAACTAATCTGCTGGGCAAATTTACAGGAGGAATCCGTGTTTTGCTATTTCACACAAGGCAGGGGGAGGAAGGAAACATCCATTCATCTATGTAGCTAAGATTCGTGGCCTAGGGACTGGCTCCTTATGGGTTTGTTGGTTTGTTTCCAGGAATTTAGTGAGGTTAAGCAGAAGGGGCTTGTTTCAGATCCCATTAATCAAAAAACCCATTGGACCAGAGTACCTCCGGAACCGCCTGCTACCACATGAATCCCATCGACTGATAAGGTCCCACAGAGTTGGCCTTCTCTGGGTCCCATCGACCAAACAATGTCGTTTGGCGGGCCCCAGGGGAAGAGCCTTCTCTGTGGCAGCCCCGGCCCTCTGGAATCAACTCCCCCCGGAGATTAGAACTGCCCCCACACTCCTTGCCTTTCGTAAATTACTCAAGACCCATCTATACCGCCAGTCATGGGGGAGTTGAGACACCTTTTCCCCCAGGCTTTTTTATATTTATGTTTGGGTATGTATATGTTGTTTGCTTTTTTAAATATGAAAGGGTTTTATGTGCTTTTTAATATTAGATTTGTTTTCACTGGAATATTGTTTTTATTATTGTTGTGAGCCTCCCCGAGTCTTCAGAGAGGGGCGGCATACAAATCTAATAAATTGAATTGAATTGAATCTTATGGGGACTCCATGGACTGTATTGGTTTCCGATTGGTTTCCTAACACACTTCCCAAGGGTTGGTAATGACCTAAAAAGCCCTATATGGCACCTGGCCAGATTACTTGTGGGACCACCTCCTGCCTCATGAGTCCCAGCGACCGGTCAGGTCCCACAGAGTTGGCCTTCTCCAGGCCCTGTCTACAGACAATGTCATTTGGCGGGGCCTAGGGAAGAGCCTTCTCTGTGGTGGCCCCAGCCCTCTGGAATCAGCTCCCCCCAAAGATTCATACCACCCCCACCCTCCTCACCTTTCACAAGAGTCTTAAGGCTCACTTACGTCACCAGACTTGGGGCGATTAGATCTCAGCCCTCGGGCCGACAAATGTTTGTATGGTTGCTGTTTAAATGGGTATGACTGGTTTTTACTATAATTGGGGATTTTAGATTGTTTAGTTTTTAATCAGTTGGATTTAGCTACTGTTTTGTGATGCTTTTATATGTTGTAAGCCGCCCCAAATCTTTAGAGAGGAGCGGCATATAAATCAAATAAGTAAGTAAGTAAGTGAGTAAGTTGTCCTTCTCTGGGTTAGCATCTGCTCAGTGAAATAACATTCCAGCAGAAATTTATAGGAATAGCAATTATTTACCACTTCATGGTGGTTTACAGCCCTCTCTAAGCAGTTTACAGAGCCAGCCTATTGCCCCCAACAATCTGGATCCTCATTTTACCCACCCCGGAAGGATGGACGGCTGAGCCAACCTTGAGCCTGGTAAGATTTGAACTGGCAAATTGCAGGCAGCCAGCAGTCAGTAGATGCAGCCTTCAGTACTGCACTCTAACCACTGGGCTGCCACAGTTCTATACTGCTCTTTGGGGTGTATGGGGTGTTCAGGGAGGGGCACCATCTCTTAGGAATTGGGAGAGGTCAAGTGGAGAGTCTAAGGGTAAAGTTTTGGGGGTTGGTGATAATAATACAGAGTCAAGTAGGGAGTTCCATGCATCAACTACTTGGTTACTAAAGTCGTATTTTCTGCAGTTGAGTTTAGAGGGGTTTACTTTAGGTTTGTATCTATTGTCAGCTCATCTGTTGCTGTGGTTGAAGCTGAAGTAGTAGTTGACAGGAAGGATATTCTATTCCATTCCATTCCGTTCGGTTCCGTTCCATTCCATTCCATTCTATTCGACCGGTTAGTTCCCACAGAGTTGGTCTCTTCCGGGCCCCATCAACTAAACAATGTCATTTGGCGGACCCAGAGGAAGAGCCTTCTCTGTGGCGGCTCCGACCCTCTGGAGTCAGCTCCCTCCAGACATTAGAATTGTACCCACCCCTCCTTGCCTTTCGTAAACTCCTTAAAACCCACCTCTGTTGTCAAGCATGGGGGAACTGAAACATCTCCCCCTGCCTATGTAGTTTTTTGTGTATGATATGACTGTATGTATCTTTTTTATATATTGGGGTTTCTTGTTTTTTAGACTTTTTAAATGTATTATTGTTATTTTAGATTCTAACTATTAGATTTGTCATTGTATATTGTTTTTATCATTGCTGTGAGCCGCCCCGAGTCTACGGAGAGGGGCGGCATACAAATCTAATAAATAAATCAAATTCCATTCTATTCTATCTGAATTAAATCTGTATATCAGTTATCATCTAGTTATTCAGCTATCTCTCCATAAACTCATTTTTTATTTTTCTAAGTTTTACCACTTTTAAGTTTTTCCTAAATGGGAAGTACAGTATTGTTCAGCAAACATTTTTTTCCCTTTAAAAATCAGCAACAAATCCTTACGTCATCCTCGTGAATGCTGTCAGTTATAATAAATCAAAATGGCCAACTGTCCCCTTGCATTAGCCTGGTGTCTCAAAAATAGTGGACAAAGAAGTCCATGCTTAGCATATCTGTTCGTTATTGCTTACACCATCATTTGGCCAAGTAGCAAATTGGCTGACCGGAGCCAAAGGATTACAAAATAAAGGGAAAATAATGTATTTGGTGTCTCGGTGTTCCTCTGCAAAGTTGCAACGCTCTCCCAAACTCGTAAAAAAAAAAAAATCATACACAAATCTTAGAAACATAGAAGATTGACAGCAGCAAAAGACCTCCTGGTCCATCTAGTCTGCCCTTATATTATTTCCTGTATTTTATCTTAGGATGGATCTATGTTTATCCCAGGCATGTTTAAATTCAGTGACTGTGGATTATCTAATTTTCTTAGAAAAAATATCACTGGGGATATGCTAGAATTTTAGGCTGGCTTGGGAATTCTGGGAATTGAAGTCCACCCATCTTCAAGCTGCCAAGGCTGAGAAGCATTAGTTTCTAGAACTGGACATAGGATTGTTGGTAAAAAATCTCCTGGTTCGTTCCTGCACTGAGAAAGAAATTGACACCAAAGCAAACGGGCAGAAAATGGAATTCTTTAATTCGGAAAGGCAAGAGGAAGTAGTGACTTAGCTCAAGTGTTCCTGGATAGCAAGCAAACTTGAATTGTGAGTCTGAGGTTTTTATACCAATTTTCCCTTTGAAGCTTCTGTAGTTTGATGAGTTTGGGTGTGTCTCTAGTTGAAGTGATTGCCCTGAGGTTTTTTGTCTTCCTGCCTTAACCCATCCTAGGCTACTGCTCATCTGTCTGGAACCCATATCACATCTCAGACATCAACACCCTTGAAAATGTCCAAAGATATTTCACCAGAAGAGCCCTTCACTCCTCCACTCGAAACAGAATACCCTACGAAAATAGACTAACAATCCTGGGCCTAGAAAGCCTAGAACTACGGCGCCTAAAACACGATTTGAGTATTGCCCACAAGATCATATGCTGCAACGTCCTACCGGTCAATGACTACTTCAGCTTCAACCGCAACAACACAAGAGCACGCAACAGATTCAAACTTAATACGAACCACTCCAAACTTGACTGTAAAAAAATATGATTTCAACAATTGAGTTATCGAAGCGTGGAACTCATTACCGGACTCAATTGTGTCAACCCCTGACCCCCAACATTTCTCCCTTAGACTCTCCACGATTGACCTCTCCAGGTTCCTAGGAGGCCAGTAAGGGGTGTACATAAGTGCACTGGAGTGCCTTTCGTCCCCTGTCCAATTGTCTTTCCTTTCTCTCACTTATCATATATATTTTCTTTCTTTCATATATCCTCTCCTCTAAGTTCACTTTTACCCTTATATATATTACTTCATGTCTTTTTTCTTCCTATGTATTTGTGTATTGGACAAATGAATAAATAAATAAAATAAATAAATAAATAAATAAAGGGGTTAATGCTGGTCCCAGGACCTTTGTCTTTCTATCATGTATTCAACCCCATGATAGAAACATAGAAACATAGAAGTCTGACGGCAGAAAAAGACCTCATGGTCCATCTAGTCTGCCCTTATACTATTTTCTGTATTTTATCTTAGGATGGATATATGTTTATCCCAGGCATGTTTAAATTAAGTTACTGTGGATTTATCTACCACGTCTGCTGGAAGTTTGTTCCAAGGATCTACTACTCTTTCAGTAAAATGAGAAAATATTATTTTACTGAAAGAGTAGTAGATCCTTGGAACAAACTTCCAGCAGACGTGGTAGATAAATCCACAGTAACTGAATTTAAACATGCCTGGGATAAACATACATCCATCCTAAGATAAAATACAGAAAATAGTATAAGGGCAGACTAGATGGACCATGAGGTCTTTTTCTGCCGTCAGACTTCTATGTTTCTATGTTTCTGTCATGGGGTTGAATACTGTCAGGGATTTCTGGTTTTGCCTTGGTGAGTTATTTTTATCCTGCTCCGCCTTATCTTGATTGCTCTACTTAAGTGTTTCTGTGGTCAGCTTTGTTACTTTTATAACAGCTGTTAAGGCTTTTGGCTGCTCTGGGTTCTCCTTTCAGCTGATGCTTTTGCTTTGGGGTTTGACTTTCTTAAAACGAGAAGGGCTATTTTAAGTCTTTTGACACTGCCTTAAGTGGTTCCTGGCATTGTTCTCTTTGGGGTGAACAGAATATCAAGAATTCCAGGTTCTCCTCACCTTTCCCCATCTTCTTTTGCTGGTGGAAAATGAAATCAAGGCAAACACCTAGCCCAGAGTTTCCCTTTATCATCACAATTCTATGCATGAAAATCCACTTGCAGCCATGCCAGAAATGTTGGCAGAACATTTTGTCCTAGGAAAAAAAAAGTTGACTTTCTCTTTTATGACATACTTGTTCAGAGTATGTCAGTGCTGCTCATAATGTTGCCCGTCATCACCTCTGTCTCTCTTTTCGGCACAATAATTAAATAATAGAAGCTAATGAAAATAGGAAAATGAGTTAAATTGATGGCTAACTTCGTCGCGTAGAAGAGGTCAGACCTTGTTAATTCAATGGCAGGTGACTGAACGAAGGAACGGAAGTGCTAAACCTCTGTGGAGTCTCCTAGGTTTCTCCTAGTATTAATATTGGAGAGTACCAGTGATGGCCTGCTACCGGAAGAGTAAGAAGTTACATTCCAATAGTGATTTTGGGGATTTAGAAACATAGAAACATAGAAGTCTGACGACAGAAAAAGACCTCATGGTCCATCCAGTCTGCCCTTATACTATTTCCTGTATTTTATCTTCGGATGGATATATGTTTATTCCAGGCATGTTTAAATTCAGTTACTGTGGATTTACCAACCACGTCTGCTGGAAGTTTGTTCCAAGGATCTACTACTCTTTCAGTGAAATACTATTTTCTCATGTTGCCTTTGATCTTTCCTGCAACTAACTTCAGATTGTGTCCCCTTGTTCTTGTGTTCACTTTCCTATTAAAAACACTTCCCTCCTGGACCTTATTTAACCCTTTAACATATTTAAATGTTTTGATCCTGTCCCCCCTTTTCCTTCTGTCCTCCAGACTATACAGATTGAGTTCATTAAGTCTTTCCTGATACGTTTTATACTTAAGACCTTCCACCATTCTTGTAGCCCGTCTTTGGACCCGTTCAATTTTGTCAATTGAAGATTTGCAATTGTCAGATTTGCAATAGGAACTCCTGGCAGGCTGCAGGGAAGCCACTCTTAAAATCTTCCCTGTAGCTTCCTGGCAACAGTCAGCAATTCATTTCTCCCAACACTAGATTAGCCAACCAGTGCTCCCTACGGTAGTACGTAACACCAACACCAAAGAAATAAAAAACCCACCTCCTATCTACTTCCAAATATTATTCTAAGAATTTACTCACCTTCTATGTTTCTGTTCATTTCTTCAAACTAATCTATTCAGACTTGGGGCTCCCAACCAATTAAAGGCCTAGGCAAGGGAATAAGATTGTCCCTGAAAGTTTATGGTTCAAGGAATAGAATATGCTGAGCAGTGATAAAATGAAGTAAATTAAAATTATTCCAAACAGAATGTTGAAAGGAGAGAGAGAGAAGAAATTGAAAGAGAGAGAATGAGAGATATAAAATGATGCACAGATAAAATGAGAGAAAAGGAAAACGAATGGGAGAGAGAGAGAGAGAGAGAGAAAGAGTAAGAGAAAAATAATGTGAGAAAAAATGAGAGAGAGAGAATGAGAGATAGAAAATGGCACAGAGAAAATGAACGAGAGAGAATCAGAGGGAAAGAAAATGAGTGAGAGAATGAGAGAGAGAAAATGTGTGTGAGAGAGAGACAGAATAGGACAAAAAATGCAAGAGAGATAGAGAGGGACAGAGAGAGATTTAGGATGAGTAGAGATTTCAGCAAACGGAAAACCAGCACCTGTCTAATTTGAATACAGTTCACTTCATTTAAATCAGTGTTTTTCAACCAGTGTGCAGTGGCACACTAGTGTGCCGGAAAACATGGTCAGGTGTGCCACGAAGAAGGAAGCTCAGGTTCTGGTCTCGCAACTGTTTGCTGAGTGAGAGTGAGAGAGAGAGAGAGAAAGCAAGAGAGAGAGAAAGAGAGAAAGAGAGTGAGAGTGAGAGAGAGAAAGCAAGAGAGAGAGAAAGAAAGCAAGAGAGAGAGAGAAAGAAAGCAAGAGAGAGAGAGAAAGAAAGCAAGAGACAGAGAAAGAGAGTGAGAGAGAGAAAGCAAGAGAGAGAGAGAAAAGAGAAACAGAGAGAAAGCAAGAATGATAGAGAGAAAGCAAGAGAGAGAAAGAAAGCAAGAGAGAGAGAAAGAGAGTGAGAGTGAGAGAGAGAAAGCAAGAGAGAGAGAAAGAAAGCAAGAGAGAGAGAGAAAGCAAGAGAGAGAGAAAGAGAGAAAGAGAGTGAGAGTGAGATAGAGAAAGCAAGAGAGAGAGAGAAAAGAGAAACAGAGAGAAAGCAAGAGTGATAGAGAGAAAGCAAGAGAGAGAAAGAAAGCAAGAGAGAGAGAGAAAGAAAGCAAGAGAGAGAGAAAGAGAGTGAGAGAGAGAAAGCAAGAGAGAGAGAGAAAAGAGAAACAGAGAGAAAGCAAGAGTGATAGAGAGAAAGCAAGAGAGAGAAAGAAAGCAAGAGAGAGAGAGAGAGAAAGCAAGAGAGAGAGAGAAAGAGAGAAAGAGAGTGAGAGTAAGAGAGAGAAAGCAAGAGAGAGAGAAAGAAAGCAAGAGAGAGAGAGAAAGAAAGCGAGAGAGAGAGAGAGAAAGAAAGCAAGAGAGAGAGAAAGAGAGTGAGAGAGAGAAAGCAAGAGAGAGAGAGAAAAGAGAGAAACAGAGAGAAAGCAAGAGTGATAGAGAGAGAGAAAGAAAGAAAGAGAGAGATAGAGAAAAGGAGAGGAAGGGAGAGAGAGAAATGAGCAAAAAGGGGAGGAAAAAAGAGAAATGAGAAAATGATTGAGACAGAGAATGAGAGGAAAGAGAGAGAAACAAAAGAGAGAGAAGTGACTCTTAATTTAAAGCATATGATAAAAAGCACCCAAAGAATAAGAGAGAAAAGAACCCCAACCCTCACCTGTTTTTGGAAATGGTTCAAGAGTGTGTATACACACACAAGGGTGGGGAGGAGACGGATGGAATAAGAGAGGAGAGTGTCTTAGGGTGTCATTTTGTGTCATTTTGGTTGGTGGTGTGCCCCAGGGTTTTAAAATGTAAAAAATGTGCCGCGGCTCAAAAAAGGTTGAAAAACACTGATTTAAATCATGGGTTCCATCTGATAGCCTCCCATATTCATTCTGTCCACCCAAAGATGGTTGGGTTGTTTTTTTGTAATTAATGTACAAGAAGAAAAAGCTTTATTTCAGCCGTACCGACATTTTCTGATGGGAAGGTGGTAATTCAGTTTTCCAGAGGGGCTCAAGATTGGTTTAATTACAAATTGTAACCCCTGGAGCATATTCAGTCTCAATTTCGAAGAGTTATCCTGTTGGTTGTTTTATTGTTTCTTAAATGCATCCGTAAACTCTGAAATCCAGCTTGGTCTCAACGGAGGTCCATTATATGGATCTACCCCCACCTTAATTATTGTCTCGCTAATATTTCCTTTGAGGTCTTCAGCACGCCTTCCTTATAGGAAATGTCTCATCATTCTTGAGGCTCTGTGACATTTTGCCTAAAAGAAAAAAAGGGGGGGGGGAAGGAAATAAATGCAACTTATTTTAGAAACAAAAATGTAAAAGGCAATCCTGCAATCACGGGATTTTGCAAATGACTACTTTGCAGGCTGGTTGTTTTGTGTTTTTTTCCCCAAATTTTTTTTTAAAAAAAATGTGTTCTCCATCTTCACAAATACAGATTCAACATATATATTTATTTATTTATTAATTAATTTAACTTCTATGCCGCCCAATCCCAAAGGACTCAGGGCGGTTTACAACAGCATAAAATACAAGACAATAAAAAGAAGTCAAATATAAAACTGAGTTATAAAACCATTAATTAAAAACCCTAATAAACATGATAAACTGACCCAACATGCCTACATGGTGTGTGTGTGTGTGCGTGTGTGTGTGTGTGTTACATGGTTTTGTTTTTTGTTTTGCTGAATTTGAAAATTAAGGGAGACTAGGATAGATCTATTTCGGCCTTATTTTGGCCTCATCAGCTAGCCATACCCATTGGGACTTGAACCTGCAACCTTTGCTTTGTAAGGCAGAGAATTATCCTCTAGACTACAGTACCCAATCCCTTCAGCTCTGCACCAGGGAAGGGTTACATATTTTTGTGTCGAATCACCCTGGTGTATTGAAGGAACATCACAGCTCCTTATTTGCCTCTCAGCCCAACCCAGGGCCATTTCCAAGGCAGTTAATTTTATTGATAGCCGACAATTCTATCTGTATGTGTCACTTTTTTTTTTGCTGAATTTGAAAATTAAGGGAGACTAGGATAGATTTGTTTCAGCCTTATTTTGGCCTCATCAGCTAGCCATACCCTCACTGGGACTTGAACCTGCAAACCTTTGCCTTGTAAGGCAGAGAATTATCCTCTAGGCTACAGCTCTCTCTCTCTCTCTCTCTCTCTCTCTCTCTCTCTGTGTGTATATATATATGTCACATGTTTAAGCTGAATTTGAAAATTAAGGGAGACTAGGATATATATATATATATATATATATATATATATATATATATATATATATATATATATATATATATACATTTACCCTTTATTCATAGACCCCTAATTATTATTATTTTTAAAATGGTTAAACAATAGCAGCCTGCCCCTTTAATTACCCTTTGCTGCACCCACCCCTTCTTCCTTCCTTCTTCCCTTCCCTTCACTCCTCCTAGACTTCTCTCTCCCTCTTTCTTCTTTTTCTTTATCTATCTTTCTTTCTCTCCACTTCTTCACTCCTTCTCTCCCTTCCTTTCTACTTCCTCTTCACCCCTCTGATCCCTTTCCTGGGAGTCCCACACCTGTTAGGTTAAAATAATAAATACTTATATCAGCAGATTGTTGCTGTAAAATCCACTTTGGAAATAGTACCAGTCACTATTTTTCTAATTTGTTGCTTATAACTCCAAATTCCTCTTCCATCCCTAATCCCCCCCCCCTAATTTTGTCATCCAGATTTTCTGTCTAATTAACCTCCACTTTTAGTGATGTTTTGAGGATAAGAGTTGAAGCAGTTTGCATCCAGGATGCGAGGGGTCAGTCAATAGTTTCCCCGCCCTCTTTTTGACTCGTGCAGTCTACAGGTCCTCAATGGAAGGCAGGTTGGCAGCCATTGATTTTTCTGCAGTTCTGATTCTCCTCTGAAGTCTGTGTCGGTCTTGTTGGGTTGCAGAACCAAACCAGACAGTTATAGAGGTGCAGATGACAGACTCAATGATTCCTCTGTAGAACTACGTATTCTGTTCTATTCTCTTCTGTTCTGTTTGTTCCGTTCCGTTCTGTTCCAATTCTATTCTATTCTATTCTATTCTATTCTATTCTATTAATAATAATAATAATAATAATAATAATAATAATAATAATAATAATTTATTAGATTTGTATGCCGCCCCTCTCCGAAGACTCGGGGCGGCTCAGAACAACGATAAAAACAATATTATACTGGCACAAATCTAATATTAAAAAACCCCTAAAAACCCTATCATAATTAAAAACCAAACAGCACATACATACCAAACATAAATTATAATAAGCCTGGGGGAAAGGTGTCTCAAATCCCCCATGCCTGGCGGTATAGGTGGGTCTTAAGTAGTTTACGGAAGACAAGGAGGGTGGGAGCAGTTCTAATCTCCGGGGGGAGTTGATTCCAGAGGGCCGGGGCCGCCACAGAGAAGGCTCTTCCCCTGGGGCCCACCAGACGACATTGTTTAGTCGACGGGACCCACAGAAGGCCAACTCTGTGGGACCTTATCTGCCGCTGGGATTCGTGCGGTAGCAGGCGGTTCCGGAGGTACTCTGGTCCAATGCCATGTATTCTATTCTATTCTATTCTATTCTGTCGGTTATGCAAATCTTTTAAGCTCAAATATGGCGGTGGTATTTGCATAATTGGGCTGAAATACTTTTCTTCCTGGGACCTATTTTTATGTACCGCTTTCCTCTGGTTTTGTATGCAGCATCCAAATGATGCGTTTGGTGTGTGCAACATTTTAAAATGGATAGCACCCTACTGCCTCAATCAGATTTCTCCACTGAGATGAAAGCAACCTCTACATTATTCAAGGCCATAATCTACACAAGACAACCTTACTGTCCCTTCTATCTCCTATTCTTCTTTTTTTTTTTAAATGGCTGGGCTTAGAAAGATAAATATTCCTTCCTCTTTTGATAGAAGATCACTAATCCAGAAGAGATAAGGCTGCCATTTCAAACGTGAAAAATAAATCAGGCTAAAATGTAAAGAAAACGGTAGGCGTCTTGCTTTTTAAAATATTTATTCCTTTTCCTTTTATGACCAGAAAAGGATGCTTGCTTTAAAAAAAAAAAAACAGGACAGAAAAAATATCAGGTTCTTGATATGGAGAGAAGAGGACTAAATGCAATTGCAGGTTTACAATTCTTGGGAGAGGAACTTGGAAAAATGAAATTGGATTGTGTTGATGTCATCAGCCAATGGAAACAAATTGGGGGATTATGGAATACTGTATATCATGTCCTTGTGCAGGTTGCAAGAATTGGGTATGACTAGTTTAATGAAAAGAAGGACCAGGGGAGACAGGTTAGCAGTTTTCCAATATTTATTTATTTATTTATTTATTGGATTTGTATGCCACCCCTCTCTGTGGACTCAGGGCGGCTAACAACAGTGATAAAAACAATATGTAGCAATCCAATAATAAAACAACTAAAAACCCTTATTATAAAAACCAGACATACATACTGACATACCATGCATAAACTGTAGAGGCCCAGGGGGAAAGAGCATCTCAATTCCCCCATGCCTGACGGCAGAGGTGGGTTTTAAGGAGCTTACGAAAGGCAAGGAGGGTGGGGGCAATTCTGATCTCTGGAGGGAATTGGTTCCACAGGGCCGGGGCCGCCACAGAGAAGGCTCTTCCCCTGGGTCCCGCCAAACGACATTGTTTAGTTGACGGGACCCGGAGTAGGCCCACTCTGTGGGACCTAATCGGTCGCTGGGATTCGTGCGGCAGAAGGCGGTCCCGGAGATAATCTGGACCAATATCTCAGGTGTTGCCACAAAGAAGAGGGAGTCAAGCTATTCTCCAAAGCACCTAAGGGTAGAACAAGAAGCAATGGGCGGAAACTAAACAAGGAGAGAAGCAACTTAGAACTAAGGAGAGATTTCCCGACAGTTAGAACAATTAATCAGTGGAACAACCTGCCTCCAGAAATCGTGAATGCTCCAATACTGGAAGCTTTTAATAAGATGTTGGATAGCCCTTTGTCGAAGTGGTGTGGGATGTCCTGCCTAAACAGGGGGTTTGATTAGAAGACCTCCAAGGTCTTTTCCAACTCTGTTCTGTTCTGTTTCATTCTTTCCCTATTGATTGCAGGAATTGGTTATGTCCAGTTTAATGGGGGGGGGGGAGGGAAGGATTAAGAGTGTCATGATAGCAGTATTCCAGTGTTTGAGGGGCTATCACAAAGAATAGCATGGCATATAGCATTTGGATTTATACACCACTTCATAGTGCTTTACCGCCTTTTCTAAGTGGTTTACAGAGAGTAAGAATATTGTTTACTCCAACAATCTGGGTCCTCATTTTACCAACCTTGGAAGGATGGAAGGCTGACTCAACCTCGAACCTATTGAGATTTGATCTGCCAAACTGCAGAAGTGGGTTTTACGAAAGGCGAGGAGGGTGGGGGCAATTCTAATCTCTGGGTGGAGCTGGTTCCAGAGGGCCGGGGCCGCCACAGAGAAGGCTCTTCCCCTGGGTCCCAGGAAAGTTGACGGGACTCGGAGAAGGCCTCTATTCCTCTATTCCCTCCTTAATACATTCTACCTGATTATATTCTCTATAACTCTCGTTGTGTATTATTGTGTATTGGACAAAACAAACAAATAAATAAAAAATAAATAAATCTGTCCTCGTTTTGCTGCAGCTTTATTTTTTTATTTTATTTTTTGCACCAGAGAAGAACAAGGCAAAATGATTTCATGTGATCCGATGGGAAACCAGAGGAGAAGAAGACTCAGAAGCCTGGTTTTCATGCCGAGGGTCCCTTCATCTGCTATAATTAGTTTCCAGATCATGGGAAATTAGCAGAAGTCATTATGCATTTTACGTTCCAGAGGGTGCGAGTATTGACTGCTGAGCCCGGTTCTGCATGCTGCATTTTAAGAAGGATTCGGATAAACAGGATCAATTTATGAGAAGGGCGATCAATGGAGTAGAAACAGACTCACGGAAGGAGAGACGTGGAGGGAACGGAGTCTCTTTAGCCTGGGGGTTGTGGGGAATCGCTGACGTGTTATTTTATTTTTTATTTGTATTTATTTATTTTGTCCAATACACAATGAGGGTTTTAGTGTGTGTGTGTGTGTGTGTGTGTGTGTGTGTGTGTGTGTGTATATATATATATATATCACATCAAGTCCCAGTGGGTATGGCTAGCTGATGAGGCCAAAATAAGGCCGAAATAGATCTATCCTAGTCTCCCTTAATTTTCAAATTCAGCTTAAACATGTGACATATATATATATATATATATATATATATATATATATGTATGTATGTATGTATGTATGTATGTATGTGTATGTATATATATATATATATATATACACACACACACACACACACACACACACACACACATAGTAAAATACATGATGAAGTTTATAGAAGATATACTCATAGTAAAATATATCTAAGAAAGAATAGAAGAGAAAATATAGTAATAGAACATATCAATGAAAGAATAGAAGAAGAGATATAGGAATAGAAGAAAGGTATAGGAGATATAGGAGAGCAATAGGACAGGGGACGGAAGGCACTCTAGTGCACTTGTACTCGCCCCTTACTGACCTCTTAGGAATCTGGAGAGGTCAACTGTGGATAATCTAAGGGTAAAGTGTTGGGGGTTTGGGGATGACACTATGAGTCCGGTAATGAGTTCCACGCTTCGACAACTCGGTTACTGAAGTCATATTTTTTACAGTCAAGTTTGGAGCGGTTAATATTAAGTTTAAATCTGTTGTGTGCTCTTGTGTTGTTGTGGTTGAAGCTGAAGTAGTGGCCGTCTTCTGGTGAAGTATCTTTGGACATTTTCAAGGGTGTTGATGTCTGAGATGCGATATGGGTTCCAAACGGATGAGCTGTACTCGAGGATGGGTCTGGGCAAAAGTTTTGTAAGCTCTGCTAAGCAGTGTGAGATTGCCAGAGCAGAAGCAACGTAGGATTAGGTTTACATTTTGAACTATGGTGTTCAAGGGCGATTCCATAGAAAGAGGCCACAGTCTGATTTTGTACTGATTCTGACTGTGAGATGTGAGGTGATAGGTCTTTCCCCCCCTAACACACACACACTAGTTGCAATGAGGGGAAGGGAGAAAAATTAAAATAGGGGGTGGGAGGATGTGAGAGAGAGAAAAGGGGAGGTAGGTAAAAAGAAAGGGAGGGTGTAAGGAAGGAAAGAGAGAAGGGAGTATGGGAAGGAGGGAGCGAAGGAAGGAAGAAAGAAAAGAGAGGATGGAGGGAAGGAGGAAGGGAGGGAGGAATGAATGAAGGAAGGAAGGAAAGAAGGAAGGAAGGGAAGGAGGGAGCGAAGGAAGGAAGAAAGGAAAGAGAGGATGGAGAGAAGGAGGGAGGGAGGATGAAGGAAGGAAGGAAGGAGGAAAAATATGAAACAGAAAAAAGAAGAGCAGGAGGATGTGTGAGAGAGGAGATTTGTCTTGATATTCTCAAAGGGTTGGAAAAGCTACCAAAACCAAACCACCACGAAAACGGGATCCAACCAAGCATTGATACCATTTCTGATGCACTGCAATAAAATATTAGGGTGAATCCAGTTACGATTGGAAATTATTTGTCAGGCAATAACTTTTTTCTGACCTACGGTATTATTTTAAAATGAATACAGTCTCGAGTTTTGTAGGCATTTCCTTCATTAAATCATTTGGGTTGAGCAGCTTGGAAAAGAGATCATGAAGTTCAACCGTTTGGTAAGCTTTCTTTATTAAATGTGAAAACCCAACACCTTTCTTGTCTTGATATTGATTTAATCCTCGGTCCTCTTACCTGGGAGACTTCCACTGGTAAACCAATTAGGTCAGGACCCAAAAAAGATGTCACACTGAAATAAATATGATGTATGTTTATCTAAACATTAATCCTAGATAGAAAGGCCTGTTTTGAACAAACCCAGGTTATGGGATTGAAAGGAGATTCCCCGTAGATGTGGGTACAGAAAAGAGAGAATTGAGCAGGTCAAGTCATCTCAAGCCATGACCTTGTTGAATCATCTCTAGCAGCTAAATTTTTGCAGTGGTGCATATTATTTCATCAATAAAATTAAATAAACATAATTGATTATAATATGGAGGGAAGGTTGTTTGTCTGTTTGGGGGGGGGTGTTAAGGTGTTGGAAAAATGAGTTTTATCAATAATTAAAGTTGAGGTGTGAATGCAACATCTAAAGTTGAATGGAAATCTATCTATCTATCTACTGTATCTATCTATCTATCTATCTATCTATCTATCTATCTATCTATCTATCTATCTATCATCTATCTATCTATCTATCTATCTATCTATCTATCTATCTATCTATCATCTATCTATCTATCTATCTATCTATCTATCTATCTATCATCTATCTATTGTATTTATATGCCGCTCATTCCAAAGCAGACTCAGGGCATCTAACAAATGGGATAAATACAATAGTACAAAAATACAACCAAACTACATAATCAAATCAATAATATAATAACAGTAAAATAGTATCCTAAAAAGGACCATAAACACACATCAATCTAATTAGGTTGGAATGTATTATGTTGGAAATATGTTGGAATGTATTTCATTAGTTCATTAGTTCATTCATTCATTCATTCATTCATTCATTCATTCATTCATTCATTCATAAAATTTAGATGCCATTCATCTTAGGTAGCCACTGGGAAAAATTCCAATGATTAGTCTATGTAAAGATTCCTCCCTCTGTCCTTCATTTCTTGATAATGATAATGATAATGATAATGATAATGATAATGATAATGATAATGATAGTGATAATGACAATGACAATAACAACAACAATAATAATAATAATAATAATAATAATAATAATAATAATAATTTATTAGATTTGTATGCCGCCCCTCCCCGAAGACTTTCTTCTTTCCTTCCTACACCCCTGCTTCCTTCCCTCCCTCCCTCCTTCCCTCCCTCACCTTCCTTCCTTCCTTCCTTCTCTCCCTCCCTCACCTTCTTTCCTTCCTTCCATCTCTCCCTCCTTCCTTACTTCTCTCCCTCTCTCCTTCCTTCCCTCCTTCTCCCCCCTCCCTTCTCCCCTCTCCTCTCCCTTTTTCCTTCTTTTTCTCCTCTCCTCTCCCTTTCAATCTCTTATTCCTCTCTTTTCCTCCCCTCCCCTCTCCTTCCCTCTCTTTGCAACCAGTGAAAATAAAAATTAAAAGCATAGTGGACTGTTTTGATATGCAATCACAGCTAGAACAGACTCCCTGCATTAATCTTTGGTATCTCCAAAGTGCTTTTGTGCTGCATGACAAATAGGTGCACATAAAGGCTGAGAGAATGAACACATAAGAAGAGCCAGGGAGAGAAACAACAGCCAATTGAAATAAACAAACTGCAAAAATAAATTGGTTGCCACTTTTTGCACTGTGGTTTAAAATTTGGGAGGGTGAGAATCCTTTCTTCTTAACATATCCCTAAAATGACGGTGATGGTTTCTTTTCAATATTTAACAAAAGAAGCAAAATTATCCACAGTCTTCCAAAAGGTTTTTTTCCCCCATTCTTTCTCCATGTTAGACAATTTTCCACAATTATATAAAAAACGATCATCCTTAGACAATTATACAATAGCACACATTAAACAACAAAAGTTGCTTATTGTTTGACTCTTAAAACTACTGGATTTGACCAATTTTGATCACCACCCATGTTGTTTTTATAGCACTTTTTTAAAAAAAAAAAGTTCCCTGAAACCTATAGGTGCTTTTTCCAAAAGACAATTGGGTTTTCTCTGTTTTGTACTTTTGAAAACACTTAACTTCTCATCCGAGACGCTTATTCCATTTTGGAAGCCTCTTCTATGACAGGGTCGTCTTCAGCAAACTGAAGAAGTATCTTAGTTGAGAAGCAAAAAGTTTTCAAATGAAAAAAAAAATACCCAAGAAAGGTCAGAGAATTGCCATAGAGTTGTTCCCTAAAGACTAAACAGAAAGATGATTAGATGATTAGGGGACTAGAGGCTAAAACATATGAAGAATGGTTGCAGAAACTGGGCATGGCTAGTTTAAAATGAAAAGAAGGACCAGGGGAGACATGAGAGCAGTGTTCCAATATCTCAGGGGTTGCCACAAAGAAGAGGGGGGAAACTATTCTCCAAAGCACCTGAGGGTAGAACAAGAAGCAATGGGTGGAAATTAAACAAGGAGAGAAGCAACTTAGAACTAAGGAGGAATTTCCTGATGGTTAAAACAATTAATTTGTGGAACAGCTTGCCTCGATAAGTTGTGAATGCTGCAACACTGGAAGTTTTTAAGCAGATGTTGGATAACCATCTGTCTGAAGTACTGTAGTGTTTCGTGCCTAAGCAGGGGGTTGGACTAGAAGACCTCCCAGGTCCCTTCCAACTTGTTGCTGTTGTTGTTGTGAGGATGATGATGATGATGATGATGCTTCCGCATATGCATGAAAGCAATAGCTGAACATCAGCGATCCTTCTTTCCTCCCTCCCTCCCTCCCTTCCCTCCCTCCCAATCCCTCTCTCTTTTCCTTCTTTTGTTCCTCCCCATTTTTTATTTCCTTTTTTCATTCTTTCCTTCCTCCCCTTCCTCCCTCCTTCCATCTCTCTTTCCTTCCTTCCTTCCTTTCTTCCTCCCATTCTCTCTTTCTTCTTTTCTTCCTTCCTTCCTTCCCCTCCCTTCCTCCCTCCTTCGCTTCCTTCCTTCCTCCTTCCTTCCTTCCTTCATTTGCATGCCATATCCAATATCCTCTAGATAACCCCGGGAAAGTCTTCCATTATTCCTTGTCAATTTGTCAGGTCTGGAACAAAATTTAAGGGATCCCTTGTTAAAAGTCTTTCTTTCACTTGGTGGAGATTCCCGCCCCTTCTCCCCTCATTCTGTGTCTGCTATTTTCACGTCTCCTAAATGGACCACAGTAGTTTAAAGGACCCACAAGTGTCTTTGACCCAGTTCCAAGTAGAAACTTCATTAGTCTCGGCTATTTTTTTCCCACTCTCTAAGCTCCAAGCTAATTAATTCATCTATTGGTAGGTTAAAGTAGAATCCTACCTACTTAAATGCTTCCAAAGATGCAGAGACTCTTTAAAGAGAAGGAGAGTTAAGCCTTTGTAGGTATTAACATGTCAAGCTGTTCCCTTCAAATCTGCCTCTTCTCTCCCATCTTATGCCAGGTGCAAAGGTTTGTTCCTGTGAAACTGGCCAGAAACCTGCAAGGCTGCCCAGAGTATTAATGGATAAGGCCCACTGCTATGCAACTCTCTCAGCAATTCAGTTCATTCGTCCTGCTAACCCACAATGTCTGTGTATTCAGACCCTGACTGTGGTTGGAAAACCACAGTTTATAGCTCCGGGCAGTGGGGAGACCAGTATTGTTTTGCAGGCTTGCCAAGATGCCCCTCCCTTCCTCCCTCCCTCCTTCGCTTCCTTCCTTCCTTCCTGCCTGCCTGCCTTCCTTCCTGCCTGCCTTCCTTCCTTCCTTCCTTCCTTCCTGCCTTCCTACCTTCCTTCTTTCCTTCCTTCCTGCCTGCCTGCCTTCCTGCCTTCCTGCCTTCCTGCCTTCCTGCCTCCTTCCCTCCCTCCCTCCCCTCCCTCCTTCCTTCCTTCCTCCCTTCCTCCCTTCCTTCCTTTTATTGAAAGGGATCTCCAAGTGCCACCTCTATGTTGGTTGAGACAGGCAGGGTTCCCTTGGTCCCATATGTTGGGGGTCAAGGGAAAGGGAGGGTCTTGCCTTCTCTTTCTGCTCAAGATCCCTATGGACAATTGGTGGGTCACTGTGTGACACAGAATGCTGGACCCGATGGGCTTTGGCCCGATTCAGCATGGCTCTTCTTATATTCTTATGTTATTTCCCCCAGCAGATCTATTCTCATTCTGCCCAAAGAGAGAAATATCTTCCTCTACCTAGGATCGAACTCTCAGCCTCCCTGCTGTGTGGCGAGAGCTTCACCTTTAGGCCACCGCGCCCCTCTTTCATTGGCAAACATGGTTCAGCGGAATTGGGTAATCATAAAACATATGTCTGTCTTAACCCGAAGTTCCTGACTCATGAATTTATACGTGGAGTTTGCATAGTTAATGCGAGATCTAGTAAGAGGGAACATTCTTTTTCTCTGACTGTAAATAAGGATGTTAATACCTTCTCCCCATGCGAATACATCCTCCTTTCGAACGTTATAAATGCAAGGTGAATCGGCCATCTTACGAGGAACAATATATCACAGGGCTGCCTCTAATCACATTATTATTGATCTTAAAGGATGTTCCGAGCTGGTAGGTGATATTGCAGTTGTGTGAGTGTGTGACGAATTGGAAAGACAATTAAGGCTCCGCCAAGTATTGCTCCCAGTAGAAGTAATGCGCAGGCATCCACAGAGAGTTTTGAAGCGGCTACACAAACCTTCCAGAGGATGTGACCACTTTAACAATTGGAGGATAAATGCTTTGTTCACACCAGGGATTTTCTGGAGAACTTGTTCCCATTTTTTTATTATTTATTATTATTATATATTATTTATTATTATTATTATATATATTTTCAAATTCAGCATAAACATGTGAGATATATATATATATATATATATATATATATATATATATATATATGTTAAATGTTTTTTTAGCTGGAATTTTAAAATTAAGGGAGACTAGGATGGTCCCATTTCGGCCTTGTTCTGGCCTCATCAGCTAGCCACACCCTTCCTTACTGGGATTTGATCCGGTGGACTCTGCCTTGTAAGGCAGAGAATTAGCAGTTGAGCTATCAGATCAGATCCCTTCCAGCTCTGTACCAGGGAGGGGCTATATGCTCCCAGTAGAAATATATATATAGTACAGAGCTGGTACAGGATGGATACTGTAGCCTAGAGGTTAATTATTTGCCTTACAAGGCAAAAGTTGCAAGTTCAAGTCCCAGTGAGGGTATGGCTAGCTGATGAGGCCAAAATAAGGCCGAAATAGATCTGTCCTAGTCTCCTTTATATATATATGCCATTTAAGGAAATCTCTGATGCTAGGTGTACAGTTGAGGAATGGAGCATTGCTGGCAAGTCAGAAACCACCTTGGGGGATTTATATATCTAAGTGTGTGTGTGTGTAGGATAGATCTATTTCAGCCTTATTCTGGCCTAATCAGCTAGCCATACCCTCACTGGGATTTGAACTAGTAGCCTTTGCCTTATAAAGCAGAGAATTAATCTCTAGGCTACAGTATCTAATCCCTTCAGCTTTGAACCAGGTATATATATATACACTACTCAAAAAAATAAAGGGTGCACTTAAACAACAGAATGTAACTCCAAGTAAATCAAACTTCTACTAAATCAAACTGTCCACTTAGGAAGCAACACTGATTGACAATCAATTTCATTTTGTTGTCAGCACATCCAACTTTGTACAGAACAAAGTATTCAATGAGGATATTTAATTCATTCAGATCTAGGATATGTTATTTGAGTGTTCCCTTTATTTTTTTTGAGAAGGGCAGCATACAAATCAAATAAATAATAATTATTATTATATAATAAATATATTATTATATTTATATTTGTTTTCGTAGATTTTCACGTGTACAGGTATGAAGATCTTGGTATATTTGGGTTTCTTCCCTTGTAGGGTTCAGTGATTTCTGGCGACGTTTCGACGAGGTCCCACTCGTCATCTTTGAGCTGGTGCCTGAAGATATATATGAAGATTTTTTGTCGAGTCAAGCTGATACAGGAGGTGAGCCTATAGCCCTAGAAGCTAAGGCCACTGCCTTATAAGGCAGAGCCCCAGGTTCAAATCCCAGTAAGGGTGTGGCTACCTGATGAGGGCAAATAAGCCCGAAATAGATCTCTAGTGGTCTCCCCTTCCTTTTCATTATCAGCAAAAATATGTTTCACCCACACGCACATATAAAAACCCAGGATAATTCTGATATTTTGAGTAATATGGGCTCCCTCTGCCATCTATATTTTAGTCGGCGATGACTCGTAATGGTGAAAAATAGAAAGAAAAAATGATGTTCAGGTGGATGTAATTGGTTCCTTAGGAGCGACATGAGAAACGCAGGCTGAGACGGAAGATTAAAAATTAAAGGCAGGAGCTGGCCTCATCCAGATAGGAAATGAATGAAAAAGAATCCATTAAATACCTGGAGTGTTTAGAGGGCAAATGAAGAGATAATAGACTCCACAAAGTTGGACAATAACGGAAGTCCACAAAGAGAACCATTTAGTGGATGCCAGAAGGGGTTACGCAGAAACAAACTACTTCGACACCAATCTTAGAGCTGGTCACAATTTTGCTTTGCTCTCTGTAAAAAAAGGAGGAATTGAGGAAACGGCTTCTCCTCGTTTCACCAGGAAGTTCCTTCTCGTAAGATATTCTGCAATGTTCATCCATCATGTTCGAGAAGGACCTTGACATCTAATGGGTTGTGGGCTGTATGCAATGGGCCTGCAAGTAGCCGGTAAGGCCTATAGGAGCATGAAATGTTCTGCCACATGTTGGGCAGATATGTGTGGGCACCATGGTCGCAGCATGTGCAGTTCTGGCTTTGCGGAGTGCTCGCTTCCCTCCTGCTAGGAATGTTCTTCTGGCCTCCGATGTCTGGCAGCCTTGGTGGGTCGATCTTGTGCCAGGTTTTCCCAGGCGGTGGTGTCAATATTGAGGGACTTAAAGGAGGCTTTCAATGTGTCTTTGTAATGCTTCCTTTGTCTCCCATGCGATGGCTTTCCTTGAGACAGCTCACCACCATGTCTTAAACAATGTCGTTTGGCGAGGCCCAGGGGAAGAGCCTTCTCTGTGGTGGCCCCGGCCCTCTGGAACCAACTCCCCCCCAAGATTAGAATTGCCCCCACCCTCCTTGCCTTTCGTAAGCTCCTTAAAACCCACCTCTGCCATCAGGCATGGGGGAACTGAGATATTCTTTCCCCGTAGGCCTTTACAATTTATGCATGGTATGTTTGTTTGTAGGGATGTTTGGTTTTACAATAAGGGTTTTTTAGTTGTTTTAGTATTGGATTTATATGGTGTTTTTTATTACTGTCGTTAGCCGCCCCGAATCTAAGGAGAGGGGTGGCATACAAATCCAATAAATAAAAATAAATAAATGTTTTAGTCTCAGATAATGTTAATGTTTTAGTCTCAGATAATGCTCAACTTCTTTTTTATTGTTTTGTATATAATAATAATAATAATAATAATAATAATAATAATAATAATAATAATAATAGGAGGAGGAAGATTTGTATACCGCCCCTCTCTGAAGACTCTATTTATTCGTTGGCTGGGGCCGTTCGCTGGCTGGGGAATTCTGGGAGTTGAAGTCCAAATATCTTCAAGTGGCCAAGATTGGAAAACACTGCTTTAAACCGTGGGAGGCCCTCAACGGATGAGGTGACTTCATACTTAATGTAGAGTTTTCTGTAGTAATTTGCCAGTTACCTTCCAGATATCTGATTGTTGTATCTTCTCTTCTGAGTTTTGCGTGTGTATGTGTCTTTTGTGTGTGTTTTCATGGAGCTTTCTATCCACATTCTTCCTCTCTTCTCTTTCCCCAACTAATCAGATCTCTTTTAATTTGTTTCACTTTTCTATCACCTTTAAACAATTAATGTCCTTTCTCCCCTCCTCAGGTTGAGTCTGACTCTCTTTGATTCCATTTAACATTAAAAAATGTGATGGGTTCTGCATCAAACCGCCCCCTCCCCTTTATACGTAAAATATTTTACAGAGTTATTTTCAAGTAGGAGAGGAAATCTAGAAACATAGAAACATAGAAGACTGACGGCAGAGAAAGACCTCCTGGTCCATCTAGTCTGCCCTTATACTATTTTCTGTATTTTATCTTAGGATGGATCTATGTTTATCCCAGGCATGTTTAAATTCAGTGACTGTGGATTTATCTACCACGTCTGCTGGAAGTTTGTTCCAAGCATCTACTACTCTTTCAGTAAAATAATATTTTCTCACGTTGCTTTTGATCTTTCCCCCAACTAACCTCAGATTGTGTCCCCTTGTTCTTGTGTTCACTTTCCTATTAAAAACACTTCCCTCCTGAACCTTATTTAACCCTTTAACATATTTAAATGTTTCGATCATGTCCCCCCTTTTCCTTCTGTCCTCCAGACTATACAGATGGAGTTCATAAAGTCTTTCCTGATACGTTTTATGCTTAAGACCTTCCACCATTGTTGTAGCCCGTCTTTGGACCCGTTCAATTTTGTCAATCTCTTTTTGTAGGTGAGGTCTCCAGAACTGGACACAGTATTATTCCAAATGTGGTCTCACCAGCGCTCTATATAGCGGGATCACAATCTCCCTCTTCCTGCTTGTTATACCTCTAGCTATGCAGCCAAGCATCCTACTTGCTTTTCCTACCGCCCGATCTAGATATTTAAACACTGTCCTTTCTCTTTTTCAGCAAATTCAGCTTCTGTATGTGAGGGATATTTATTTATTCTAATTTTCCCGTCGTTCTTTTACATCGATCTGTCTGCAGTCATTAGCTCCATTTCACTGCTGTTTATGATTGTACAATCAGGATTCTGTCGATTTACTTTTATGATCTTTCCTTTTTTTTTTTTTTGAGCCATTTGTGGTTTGGAGACGAGGAAGATATCACAAGCTTCAACTCTGAAAGAGGAGTGGCGAATATAAGCTCCCCAGTACACATATTGGATGGATCAGGGATTATTTATTTATTTATTATTTATTATTATTGGACCAGAATACCTCCAGAACCGCCTTCTACTGCACGAATCCCAGCGGCCGATAAGGTTCCACAGAGTTGGCCTTCTCCGGGTCCCGTCGACCAAACAATGTTGTTTGGCGGGCCCCAGGGGAAGAGCCTTCTCTGTGGCGGCCCCGGCCCTCTGGAACCAACTCCCCCGGAGATTAGAATGGCCCCCACCCTCCTTGTCTTTCGCAAGTTACTCAATATCCACCTGTATCGCCAGGCATGGGGGAACTAAGACATCTCCCCCAGGCTTTTTATATTTCATGTTTGGTATGTATGTGCTGTATGGTTTTTAATTGTTGGGGTTTTTATATATTTTTTATTATTAGATTTGTATCATTGTTACACTGTTTCTTATTACTGTTGTGAGCCGCCCCGAGTCTTTGGAGAGGGGCGGCATACAAATCTAATAAATAATAATAATAATAATAATAATAATAATAATAATAATAATAATAATTTTGTCCAATACACAATAATACATAATAAAGGTAATAGAGGACACCTTCGAGGAAATAGAATTAGAGAAAGAATAGAAGAGAGAGCACAGGATAAAATAATCAATGAGAGAATAGAAGAAAGATATAGGGATAGAAAAGTAGATATATGGGATATAGGAGAGACAATAGGACAGGGGTCGGAAGGCACTCTAGTGCACTTATGCACGCCCCTTACTGACCTCTTAGGAATCTGGAGGGGGTCAACCATGGACAGTCTAAGGGTAAAATGTTGGGGGTTAGAGGAGGATACTACGGAGTCCGGTAATGAGTTCCACGCTTCAACAACTCTATTACTAAAGTCGTATTTTTTACAGTCAAGTTTGGAGCGGTTAATATTGAGCTTGAATCTGTTGTGTGCTCTTGTGTTGTTGTGGTTGAAGCTGAAGTAGTCGTTGACAGGCAGGACATTGCAGCATATGATCTTGTGGGCAATACTTAGATCATGTTTAAGGCATCTTAGTTCTAAGCTTTCTAGGCTCAGGATTGTAAGTCTAGTTTCACAGGGGATTCTGTTTCGAGTGGAGGTATGAAGGGCTCTTCTGGTGAAGTATCTCTGGACATTTTCGAGGGTGTTAATGTCTGAGGTGCGATATGGGTTCCAAACAGATGAGCTGTATTCTATATAAATAGC